>NC_142708.1:34716590-35017045 GCF_055471065.1 Atractosteus spatula
ATAGTATAAGTGCTAGGGTGTGCCGCCCCAGTAGTAATTGTTTATATGAAAAATTTGTTTTGCTTCGTCTGTTCTTTGGCTTTTCACCAAGACCTTTTTCATAATTAGTGTTTCTGATTTTCACTTTTACAATTACTGTACATATGGTAGTTCTACTTGAACCATAATGAATAAGCCTTGAGTGATCAGTGTTCAATTAAGAGCAAACGGTATTCAGCACCTGCCTCGGTTTAGAGTGCTTTATATAAATTATTGTACTACACCTGTCATTTTTAAACTGGATACAAGACTGAAGACTGAATTTAAGTATTATTGATCACCAAATCTTTTGTAAATCCAATCATGAAAATGAATGGAGGATTGAATTTATTTGAGGCAGAAGTAAAACATCTAGGACTGAAGAGTGAATTAACCTGTTTAAAGCTTCATCAATCAACATCTTCTTTAAACAGCTTTTGTAGACAGGTAGATGAGTTAATTTGTCAGTTGATTAAAACATAAAGCAAAAAACATTTGAAACTATGGCCTTGTTTATAATTTAACATATTCAATGCTGTGATATTTGTATCAATATAAACAAATGTAGTTATTTTCCATTTAATAAAAAGGCAAGGGATTCATTTTATATTGTACCTTTTGAGAGGGCAGTAGAGTCACACAGGATCTTGCCTAGACTACAACTTTTGTCTAGACTACATTCCCCAGAAACCTGTGGGGAATGACCTGCCATCCCCAGTCACCTGACCGATTGGTATAAGACAGTTGGTTGTGTGACAGTTTAAAAACCAGGACACTGAGGCTTATAGAGTCAATAAACATCTGGTGTGTGGAGACAGAGGACAGATCTCATGTTATGGAAACTGCACCACAGGGAGAGAGAGAAGGAAGTATCCGACTGAGTGACAGGTAGGAGTGAGAAATTTGTGAGTGCTGAAAAATTTTCAGAGAGAGAGAATACCTAAACCATTACACATTATAGGAAACCTTTCTATAAAAATTAAGTACTGCCTGTGTTATGTAGGCAGCCATGTAGGCATGGTTGTACCTATACATCAGTAAGTGACACACCACTTCACAGCTGATGTCAGTAAAGGCAATGATATCATTCTTGCCTTATAAATATATTTTAAACACTTTGGCTTTTGGCTGAAAAGGAAACTCACATAAGTATAAAAATAAGCCTAATGAAGGGTACTTTTGTCAGCAGATTGCAAGACAAAATCATCTTTCATCCAAACTCTTTCTTTATTGGGTCATGTAAACAAAAGAAAAAGGATTAAGCAGAAGTTTCTGAGAAGCCACAGACCCATTGTGACAATATTGTGTAGATACTGTACAAAAAGTTTGCAATGTTCCTTTAAAGCAACTTTTTTTTTATTAAGGAACTATTCATTAAGTAATTTGAGCGCTTGGCTGGAATTAAAACCAACTGGTTATGGGGTGCAGATTACCAGAAATATCACTGGGGCACATCAAGAGATCCAAATGAGATTTACAATTGTGTAAATTGTAGTCAGATGATGCAGACCAGTGTAGATGTTGAAGTTATGAATTTATCATCTTATTTTTTTTTTTACTTTTCAGCAAAAGAGTCATTAAAGTCAAATAGCTGTGGTATGAACAAACACTGGAAGCTGGCAGTATTTCTTTGTTGGTTTCAGATGAAAAGCCTCTGAGCTAACTAAACAGTAGTGATGTGATTTAGGTGCTCAAGGTAAACTTGGCATACTGTACATAAAGATGTTTGAGCAAATCTATGCTGCACAAAAATAGCTTCTTTAAACAATTTAATAATGTGGCTTTAGTAAGATGTGAAAATGATCATAGGCAACCATAACCCTTTTAATACTATTCATTTTAGAGTCTTTGAATAAATGTGTCAATTGTCCTGTTTAATTGTCCTCTATGTTTTTTTTTTCTGGTGCAGCTTTCAGTATTTACTGTATCAAAGGCAAGCATGGTGTTTTAGTTAGCTGTTGTTTTTACAATCCTCATTGTATTGGAGGAGATTAGAATGAAAGGATAGCTTTGCAGTATCGGTAAACCTTTGAGCTGGTAATTCAATCTGAATTGCTGACTTGAGTTGTTGTGAATATGAGATTACGTGAAGTGTGTACATTTGTTTGTCAGCAGTAAAACGTTTATACGTTTATCAGCATGTTCTGCATTTGGGCTTTCATCTGTCATTTAAGTGTTGACACAGTCTTAGCAAAACAATAAAGCCCAAAAACCAGTAAACATACTGTACTGACATATACAGTATATGGCATATTTTTATCAGAAATATTTATTATTCGCTGAATTACCACTATATTACACAGCAGAGGAGAACAACAGACTTGCAGTAAGCTGAACCCTTCCTAATCGGGCAGCACTACAGCAATATTTCTTGGGATTCAAATTTACAGTCTAGGTTTCAACCAGTGCCTCAAAGTTACTTTTTAGGGGACTAGATAAGAGACCTCACTTTCAATTCATTCAAAGAAATATTAGGTATGACACCTTAATTTTGAGATTTACATTATTTATATCATCTATACTTTGGAAAATGTAACACATCTTGAGCCCTAACAGCCTGAATTCAAGGCACATTTAACTAGAACTATTTTACCATTATTTACAAATTGTAACACACACGTTCTAAGTGGGGGGGAAAAAACAAATGCTCAAACATTCTGAAAGTAAAAACAAATTAAAACCAAGGAAAATGTGTTTCTAGAACCTGAGACCAGGGATAGAAAGTACCAGCCCAGGTATATTAACCTATCCCACTCTAACTTGATCTGTATCTTATAATAATAATAATAATAATAATAATTGTTTACACGTATATAGCGCTTTTCTGGACACTCCACTCAAAGTGCTTTACAGGTAATGGGGACTCCCCTCCACCACCACCAATGTGCAGCATCCACCTGGATGAAATCCACCTGGATCTTCCCTTTGTCTGGTCTGATATTCCAATAGTTTTAACTTTGGGGAAAGCAATGTCCTCTTTCTCAGTCTAACTGTAGCCCTCAGACTAATCTAACTAGATGACCAGATGATCAGACAGTGCTCTTTCCCTGTTTAAAGAGAAAACAAATCGATTGCAGGTGCTGCAGATTTCAGTCTCTCAATCTGCTGCTCAATCAAGTCACACACCTGCAGTGCAAACCGACACAGACAGATGGGAGAAACAGCTGCTTTGTATACACTAGGCCAAGTGTAGTATAATAGATACATTTCACAGTTTACCAGATTATTTAAAAAAAAATAAAGTTAAAATGGGGACGTATGGTGCATTTACTGTAGCTTTTAGCATCTTTTCTGATTAAAAAAAAAGTTTTAAGAACAATATTTAGTCATTGTTCATTCTACTGTATATAAAACATTCTGCTGGTTAAAACTTCTAAACTAAGATTTACAAACCTTAACACGAACTTGTAGTAATTCTCTGATTTAGCGGTAAACAGGAGAATTCAATAAGAAGAACAGTTTTTCCCAAAGTACTTCCAAACTTTCCATACTCCTTTCTGCAATTTCCTATAGTTTAAAGTTAGACCTACAGTATGCCATAGCACAGCAGCCTACATGATGCCTATTGATTGAAATTATTACCAACTTGAGCTGTGTTAATCAATACTGCGCTCAGTTAGGTTGTTAATGTGCTTACTTGAATTTACAAACTGTTTTATGTGACCAAAGGGGTAGTTTCTCTTTAATCATTAGATTATTAGATTTTGTAAAATAAATATTTTATTTCAGTTGCTTGCAGCACATTCATACTTCATTAGCAAATGTGATTTTAATTGGGGATTCTGTGGAACTGCGGGCAATATAATGCTATAGAATTCAGGGCAAAACTTTTACATTCTAAGTTACATTAATGCTCAATTTTATGATCAATGCATGATACAAAATCCAATGGATATTTTAATTTTAATTTTCTCATTTTTTTTCTCTAAATTGTCCTTGTCTGTGGGCCCTGATTGGATTGGAGTCCCATCCTGGATGTAGACCCACCCATGTCCACATTAACAGGCTCCCAATTACTGTAGCCCTCCTTTAAGTGGAAAACTTGGCTTTCTGAAAATGGATGGATTTTTGTATTGTATTAATTTGCCATTAATAACAGGTTATTAATCAGTCATTTCTGATGTTTAAGCTTGTTTGACATTAAATAAGTATGTGAAAACATATGAACTTCAAGTTTTATGTGGTGTTGACCAAGGTAATACATTGTAAATAAAGCGGCAAAGCAGACCCAGATAATCTTAAATGTACCAGACAAGCTGGTGCTCATTTTGACGTGGGAGAAAATGTTGCTCAATGTTTTTATCGTGCAGCTAGTATAATAGGTTTACTGTTAAATTGTGACAGAAATGAGCAGAAGTGGAGTTATTATTTGGGTGCATATCACATGTACCTCAATGAGATTTATAGAGAGCACTGGCACAAACATATGAAAAAACATGAGGATACACGTGACATATTTTGAGTTTCAGTGTTGTCAAAAAGGATTCCACTATAGCTTTCTGTTGTACAGCTATTTTAAAGTACTTTAAAGAATACACATTTCTTCATTGCCTAAAACAAATAAAACTTTCTGTATATAAACAGCTAATACACAATACCCTCAAAAGCTTGTGTAAACTGCAACCATTTCCCTTTAAGCAGATTGTTTTCACAGCTTTACAGTGAGTATCTACTTCACAGGTGACATGAAACAGAATTGTCATTGTCTCTCTGAACGGATTTACTTTGTACAGACTGTCCGTATTCTAGCATTGTACCAAAGACTTAACTTTTGCAAGGAATACCATGTAGTCTAGCGATACTGATGCAGAAAATATCTCTCTCAAAGTTGTTAAAAATTCCTTTTTCTTCACCAATTTGTAAGACATCTCCTTGTCTTTTCAGGAGAGTTATAATTATCTAAATTTATTTTGCCAGACGCTGTCAAGAAGCTACTGAACTCTCTATGGCTCTCTTAAATAAGCAGTAATTTATTGCTCTAATAACCAATTTTTGTTTGCAGACTTGTCCCACTGCATAGACTGTCCCTCTGCTTTTTAGAAAATCCTTAAACCACTGAACAGAATTATAGTGGTAATGTAGTCTTAAACCACAAGGTCACAGGAGTGGGTTCTTCCTTCAGTAGATCAAATCATTTCTTCCGCTGTATGTGTTCAGTTAAGGTCACTCTTAATGATTGATATTTCAATGAAACAAAACCCATGAAACTATATTCTCATGGTGGTCAATCAATCAGCCCCAGGCAGATAACAATAAACACGTTAGTCATCATGGTAGTGCAGCAAGTGCCCCTCTTTCAAGGATATACACTGACATTTTATAGGCTCAATTCTAGCCTGTGGCACAATGATCTCATTGTTGATCACGGAATGAGCATATTGTACATACAGTACATATTATATATAGATATACGGTACAGTATGCCATAACCCTCAAGCATAAATTCTGTAATACTAATCAGATAACCTGTTTTCAGATTTTCTCATTGAGATAAGAAATTGTGATATAGGAAATAGCCAGTAGTTTAATAAGCTCATCTCCCAATTTTGTGTTTCATTTACTTCTTGTATATAAGAGGACAAAAAGTGTAACATGTATGGTTGTAAATGTGCACATGAGAAAATGTGAGGAAAAGTTTCAATCAAGAGCCGATAATTTGTCTAATCTTGCCGGTATGTTTTGGTTAGATACTATCTAATCTAATTAAAAACCTCTGACCAGCCATTTATTGTAAGAAGACAGGGTATTGGATTGAACAACATGGCTCACTCTTGTTCCATGATCCCACAGCGCTTTGTGTAGAAACACTCTCCTTTTCTTCATTTAAATGCACTTCCTCTTAGTTTTCGTGTGTTTCCCTGATTAATGTTTCACCATTGATTCTGAAATAGTCCTTTAGGTTGATTTGAAGATTTTGTCTTTAAAGAGACATAGTTTGAATAGTTGAACAAAGTCCCTTTATAGGCATCATGTACCATCTTTAAAATACCATCAAATATTGAGTGCATGTATAGAAGGCATACAGCTTTGCCACTTTTAATTGTTCTGCAGCAATGCTATGGCTCAGTGAAATACAAGTAACATGTTTTGGGAATTTTGTGCGCAGGAATATGACACCATGGTTTTGCTACGTCATTTGGGATTCATTCATCCACCTTCTCTAGATTCTAGGAGCACTACAAACTGGCAGGAAGCGTAGGCAATTGAGCTAGTCCCAGTTGATTGAGTATAATTACAGAGCCAATGGACTGACTGCCTTATTTTAAAGGACACATAAATTCAGTTGCAGTCATCAGGTGCCCCTACAACAGGAAAATCATGGTTCAGGCTACACAGCTCATTGCACACCAGCATACAGAGTAGCCCTTGATTACTAGCAAAAGATTGTTTTTTGTTGAATCTCAATTCTGTTTCCCAAATGTCCACAGGAGAAGTTGCAAAGGGCTCATTGAGATCTGTATGGAGGAATAACATTGTTTTACTGGCAGTAACATAACAATCTGGAGTGTCAATTATCTAAGTTTTGGATCCAGCTTGTTGGCACTGACATTTATGTTGCTGCGCAGCATAATGTCAACAACATTTTGAGGCCTATTCTCTGTCCATCTTTACAGCAAAATCTATTAATCTTTCAGCACAGAAGTGCTCGTCTCCACATGATGGAGGTTACTTGCTACTTTATGTTCCTATCTGTGATCAATATCATGGATAAGCCTGCTGTATTGTTGGATGTGGTACAAGCTGGTTGGATCTGGTAATTACATTACATGTTGCATGGAGGAGCGTCTCTGTGCTCTGAGCACAACTTATCTGTTGGTCTGTGCTTTGGAGTTTGGATGGTCGTACCTGAACCGATGGTAGTATCTGATCAATATCTGACTTAGGTGTACCATGTAACCTGTACCATAAGTCATTTTTTTGGTTAGAAGTATACTCGTTTCATAAACAATATCACTTTTATCACATCACATAATTTTTAGTGACTGCTTATCCAATTAAGGGGCATGGTGGCCAGGAGCCTCTCCTAGAAAATATTGGGTGCAAGGCAGGGTGCACCCTGTAAAGGATGCCAGTGCATCGCAGGTCACACACAGACACAAACATACACACACTCAAAAAGGCCAAAGAAGCCAATTAACCTACCAGGATGTCTCTGGGATGTGGGAGGAAACGGGAGCATCTGGAAGAAACCCATATACATGGGGAGAACATACAAACTCGCACCCCAGGCCCAGATTAGAACCAAGGGCTCCAGCGCTGTAAGACAGCAAAGATGACCCTTGTGCCACCATATGTTTTAAATATGGAACAGAACCATAAGAGTCAGAGGAAGATGGGGAAATGGCTTCTTCCTGAGTCCTGTTTTTTTTTCTGCAGTTGATCACACAAAATCTATCTCCAGGTTACCTCTTGACCATAGGACGAGAAAGTCTCTGACTAAAGCAGATCCAGCTATCACTAAACATCCTACACTGACACATCACTCCACAGAGCATCATAAGCCCAGGATCTCCTAAAAGACATAGCTATTTTCTGTACTCGTCATTGTAGAGTCATATCAATAACATTGAATATCAATCTAATTTTTTAAATATAAGATCGTAATGTACAAAAGATAATTAGGGAACAAACCTCTGCTCTCTATATACACTCAAGACTGCTATAATAAATTAGTCTTTATAATAAACAGCCATCCATTTTGCATGTCTTAATTTATACTGAATATAAGCACAACCCCCCCTAAATCAGACTGTATTTCATAGCTTCACATTGACTTTTGTCACAGTTCTATTTGTTCAATGTCAATGTCATTGTAATTACAACATTTTAACGGGCCTGCTTTTGAAGCTCTAAAGCTGAGTATGAGTCTTTTTGGACTATTAATTCCAACTATTATCAACCAAAGAACAAAAATAAGCCATTCTTATCTGGTTATGGAAACCGTCAGGTGCTGTAGGTATGCTTCACTACACAGCACTACTTACCATGTATTAAAGAAAGGAAGGTAACACTAGATTTAAACATTAAGACTGTTTTTTGAGACAAGTCTGCCTGGTGTTTAAAAGATTGTATTTTCCAGCAAATGGGATCTCTAAGATATACTGTACTTAGAACATGGAGGTCCTTAACATAAAATAACACTTGTCTTTTTAGATGTATAATTTTATACAGTATGTTCTAGGTAAATTGTGCATAGTCAAAAACCTACTGGATAACTACAGTATATTAAAATCCACCTAAAACCACATGTAGTTTGCAATGCTGTCTGAAGTATAGAGTTTCACAGTTTTCAGTAGATCTGTATGTGTATAGAGAGTTTTACAGAGGCTCTTATCATCAGCTCCATTGTAAAGCAAACAGATATTTCAAAGTTTTACTGAAACTTTTGACAAACTTTCATCACATCCCTGACTCCTGTGATATCCCGAGCGTCTCCTTCAGTTTAGGCACTAAATCACAGTCCTAACTCCTTGGTTGTTAAAGATTCTTTAACCTAATCCTAAGAATATGGGTATTAACCCCTGGGATCCTGGCAAAATTCCACTCAGTGTGCCCGTAGTTTTACTGGTGAAGCATTTTTCCACCTGAGATACAGTGTAAAGAGGCTGCTGACTACATGATGGGTGCTAAACGTCCTGGAGACTGCACTGTATTGTATTTGTGTATCTAAAAATAATAGAGATCAGATAGCCATGTTAGTGTCTGTACAAGCTCTTTTTAATTTGTATTTATTAACTAATATCTCATTACTTGCTGACTGGTTTACTTTCTCATAGTAAAGTCAGGTAGCAAGTATTTGCGTTGTATTCTGATATTATTAATTGTGACTAGTGTCATTGTGCTCCTATTGTTTCAAGCGTACAAACACCAGGAGGGTACATAAACAAGGTTCTTGTTAAATTATTTTGCCAGGTGTTTGATATTGTCTAGACTGTGTAAAAAGATGCATGCTGTATCATATACAGATTTTTCAAATATATTTATCATTTTGTATTTCCAGGAACACTATATTTGACAGAGTGTTTCTAAAGATGCTGTACTGTATGCTCGCTTATATTTCAGGTTTACAGCCTGCAGAGCCACATTAGCATTTTTTTTTGTTTCTGTATTACTTTTAAGTATGTCTGTAAAAGTAAGTAGATGTAGGGTAGAATTACAGAGACTAGGGGATGTGAATTTATCTTAAGGCTCCTCTGAGCTTAAACTCCAAATGAGTGAACATGCAGAAACTGATTGTTTTTCAATGCACAGCACTACTCGGATCATAATGCAGTCATGTGTTTTCAAGTAACGTTTTCCAGAGTTTAGTTTACTTGAAACCTAGTATATTTAAACAAATTGTCAGATTCTAGGTTTTTGTGCTTAATATGTTTAAATTCTATGTCCTATCCATCCATTTTGTAACCACAACTTCTAATTCAGTGTAGTGATGCCTGGCCATCACAGGGCACACAGAGAGATATGTGCACTCACATAGGGCCATATTTTTTCAGAAGTAACCTACTAATATGTTTTTTTTTTTTCCCCTGTGGGAGGAAACCCACACGAACCATACTGTATAAAGCCCTGGAGATAGTACCCCAAGATCAGAATTGAACCCAGCATCCCAGAACTGTGAGGCAGCAATGCTAACCACTGTACCATCATTAGTTTCACTGTTTTTCTAAATGAAATGTTAAATCTACTATCTGAAAAACAGAAAGATTTTGAACAGAAAGGATAGAGCTCTGTCTTCCTGTACAAAAACTGGCATATTCAAATGTTTGTGCCCATCCATGTTTGTTTAAAATATAAGAGAAATTTCCGGTGGAAAGCATACACCATATAGGGTATTTTGAAAATGAGCTTTTAATCCTTTTGTTGGCCTAATATTTCGGTCATCTGTGAAAACTGACAGCTGTACTGTAACTCTGTAAGGGATGTTATCATTGGCAGCCATCCCTACTGTAGCAGCCCTGAAGCAGGATTGTCTGTTTAGACTGTTTGCAAACAGTTATGATGGAGTCCACAGGGACATGCGATCCATTACTCCAGTTTAGAATATTAACATGGGCCTACATTGTAAACCGAAGAGCAGATTGTGGCTCATGTCGGTGTTAAAGTTTACCATCATTTATCTAGTGACCCCAGGAACCTCTTATCCATAACTACTGTATGCCTCTTGTCCGGCTGGGTTTATGTGTATAACCTTGACTGACAGCTGCATTATTATGATTATGATGATGCTATCTGGTAGTGTATGTGTGTCATTGGCACGCTGGTGGGAGGGAGGACTAATCCTCACATGTGCCGTCCTCTCTCTATGTTGAGTGGGGGTCTGTAGACCTTGAGTTTGAGAAACGTAGAGATCTGTAAGAATGAGAGCAGTGCTGACTGATGTAATGCAGTTACTAGAAGGTTTCCTGAACCCACCTTGTCAAGAGTAGCAAAAAAGGTATGTAATTTTACAACCTTAACACCTTTTAGTATGATTTATTCTTTTTAATATTTTTGTTTTTCATTGTTAGGGTGTTTCAAGAGTTTCATACTTAAATAAAGCATGTACATTTCTTTAATTTAACAATTTATTTCAGTTAATCGTTTTGCCTCTACTTCCCTTTATCATTTTCCACAATGGAAAAATCACTTGATAAACGTGGAAAAGCCTAGTGCTTTAAATTAGTATGCATGACAAAACGTGAGTGCCGTAGCAGCAATGGTAAGCTGTCATGCAAAAGGATAATCTTGCTTACATGATCCAATTAATTTAGTGAGCACTTCTAGTTACCGTTTGCAAGCGCTCGTCTATCTCAGATGCACAAGAATGTTGTTGACTTTGATGTCACACTTTATGATGGATTGAGGTTAGGTAATTTAGACTGAGGGCATTCTGGGACAGACAAGGCGGCTTCCAAGCTCTCCCTTGTCCACTATACAATTGTTCATTTGAGAAGTTATACATTATATGGATGTCGACACATTTTATTTTCAGATTTTATTTACACGATTATTCATTTATATATTATATTGTATGTTGGATGCATATTGAGATCCACATTCGAATGAAAACCTGTACCAGAGATTTTAGCAGTACATATCCATTTTCTGTATAACATGCTTTCTGATCATGTTTTGTTCTTCTATAAGGAGAGCCATGATCAAACAAGAAGCTCATTAAAATTCACCAGATGATTGGAAATGTCACTTTCAGTACCCCTGCATGTACTGCAGAAGACTCATCTGTTATACAAAGTTTTTTTTAGCAACTGCATACAACATTTATTTCTAAGAATGGGTTTGTTCACTCAACAGGCAGAATTAAAGCTTCAACTGTAAATGCAGCATGTTACACAGCCCAGGCCTGTAGAGTATGTTTCTGCTGAAAATGGATGGAGGTATTTTCTTAGTTCATAAATATAAACTTAGGTGGACTGGGATAGGTTGATATATGTTAAATAAATCAGTTCAGCTGTGGACTTAGCCCATTGGTTTTGCCAAAGAAGGTGAAATATAGTCTTAATTAGGGGAATATTTGGTTTACTGTAAATAAAAATGAAAGATATGGACTATGTACAGGTATGTGTAGATGCCATGCAGTAGAAGAGATTCTGTTTTGTCAGAATAATACATTTAGCCTTTCTGACAGCTTTCCAGCATGTCAGTGAATGACGAGCATTGTGTAGCATTTTCTATCTGTACAGTCCATTGACTACACAGTTTAGAAAAAATAATAATCATGAGACATTTGTAATGATCAAATCTGTAAGTTGTTTTTTTCTTACTGTGAAGAGAGGGATTTAAACCACATGCAGGAGGAGAAAAAAATAACTTTCTGATATATACTGCTTTACATTTGTGCATTTTGCACTGCTTTTTCATTTAATTTGTACAGGTTATTTGGAACCTAAATCTCTTTGGATAAAAGCATTAATAGCAATAAATCACTGTTGTTCATATGTATGTAATATTAGTGATTTTGAAAATCTCTTCAATTTATAAACACATTAAATTAGCACTAGAGTTGGTTTTCACATCCCTAGTTGAATAAAAGTAGTTTCTACATCTGTTTTTTTTTCTTTGATAGTTCACCGTTATAAACAAATCCAGTTTAAGCAAAACAAATACACCTTCAGAGCTCTACACACTCCAGACACCTGAAACACGTTTGATAGCAATCTTAAACATCTAGGGGAATTTCTAAGCAAACCTTTTTCCTTTTCACTAACTAGCCTTTCTGTTTTTCTCTTTAGGTGAACATCTGACTTTTGTTGAAGACCTCCACCATTCTCCTGTTACAGTGATTTTGATATTTTCCACTTCAGCTCAGCTGGAATCCTCTCAACCAAGAAGCTAATGGCACACTTTCTTTGGTTACTGCACTTCACATAGCCTAGCTTTCTGGCTGCCGCGTTTTATGAGATGACATCATGTTTTAACTGCTGCCAAGAGCAATGGCTGGAGATGTTCGGGCGGGGCTTGATCTAACATTTGGCCTGAAAGGAGCGTTTTAACACGCACTGAGATGGAGGTTTCCCCAGCCAACAATTTCACTGTCTTTCCAGGGGTTTGTTGCTCTTCAGAATTCACTCCAACCCTGGAGGGAACTATGAGCACATGATGTGGGGTTACCCCCGCCTGGCGCCAGGATGCCCATTACCCAAGAGAATGCCTTGAGTCACCTTCCTCTGCTGGAGCGCTGGCTGCATTCCCAGTCTGAGCAGGGCCTCGGCAAGGAGAGTCAGCACCTGTGCCAAGCTGCCATCCAGAAGCTCGTGGAGTACATTCAGTTGAACTTCATCGAAGGGGAGAGCGGGCTCCTGCCCTGCCCCCCGCGAGAGGGAATGGACCTGGAGGTCCGGGCTGTTTGCCTCACCAAGTCCGAGGGAGACGGCGAGGAGTTCGGGCTCAGCTTTGGCAACATCCCCATCTTTGGGGATCCAGAGGGGAGGAAGAAAGGAGGGCGGCGGAGGCGGAGGAAGGGTGACAAGAGACCCGTCCTGGATGTGGGGTGTATATGGGTCACGGAGGTGAGGAAGCTGAGCCCCGCAGCCAGCTGTGGGGAGATCAAGCTGCGTGACGAGCTCCTGTCTCTTAATGGCCAGCTGATGGTTGGAGTTGATGTCACGGGAGCAAGGTAAGCACAGTGCTCATGTCTTCTGAATGCTTTTAAAGGTCAATATTATGTTGGGCTGGTGAATTTTAAATAATACATTGGAATTTGGTTTTAATTTTTAGACGGAAGGGCAGCACTGTGGTGCAGAGCTGGGGCCTTAGGTTAAATTCTGGTGGGGTGTTGTCTGTGTGGAGTTTGTATGTTCTCCCCTAGTTTCATGTGGGTTTACTCAGGGTGCTCTCCTCAACAGTTTAAAGATGTACAGGTAGGTTAATTAGCTTCTGGGAAAATTGGCTCTAGGTGTTATTGTGTGCATCTCTGTGTGTCTGCCCTGTGATGACCTGGCATCCCATTCAGGATGTATCCTGCCTTGTGCTTGCTGGCAGCCGAGAGGGTCTGGCTCCCCTACGACCCTAAATTGAATGAAGTGGTTCCAAACTGGATAGATGGATTTTTTTTTACAGAAACTAGTCTGTTTACCAAGTGCTTTACAGGACAGGTTAATTTCAAATGGTAGTTTATTTGATTTTAGAGAGGACTATAAATTGTTCAATAAAACCTAGTCAATCTTTTCATTTTCTGTGTAAGTTCTGTAACATTGTAGAATAATTGTGTATTTTGTTTGTAAAACTGCACACTGAGCTGAAACTAAATCATAAAACATATTTAAGAAGTTTTGACTCACACAGTTATGTACAGTAGCTTTAGAAGATTCAGTTTTAAAGGAAATTTGTTTTTCTTCCTATCAAAGGTAATAATTTAATGTGTAGAAGCTGTTAAAAGGCACATGAAAGCATGAAGAAGCATGAGAATTCAACTATCCTCATAATCATAAACAGTGTGAAACAGTACAAATTACAGGAGAGGAAAATCAACAGCCATACACAGGTAACATAGAAGATTCTGTCATTTATACCCTTGTGGCCTGTTTGAAATCCACTCCAAACCATAGGCTTAACTCCCCACCTTTTGTGTAGTTTTATTTCTCAACACAAGCCTCCAGCTGTAACTCCCTGTGGTGGCAACACCTGCTCTGAGGGAGGAAGGCCAAGAGCAACTGTCTGCAAGGCAACAGTAGGCCATTGTATACATCTTGAACTGTGATAGTCGTGTGAGCTCCAGAAACTGCTGATCATCTTCAGCTTTTTCCTTATCCTATTGTTCATGTCTGTATGTTGGTCTGCGTGCATATGGGCATCAAGCCTCACCCCAACCAATTGGAAGAGTTGGAATCTGCCTGAATAATGGCCCTAGCCAGAAGGGCCCAGTGACTTCTCCACCTCACTTGGGTAGAGGGAGGTTTTGCCGTTTGCTCCTTACTGTCCCTGCCGAAACACTGTTGATTGAGATAACTTTACCTTTCCTCCTTATCCTATGTCTATGCCAACTGATGTCCTTCCAGGCCTTTCTCAGTTTTTTGGTTCTTGTTAAGATTAGAATCGCCATTTTTTTTTTACTGACCCGATTTAGAGTAGTCAGCTTTTCACATTTTTTTTATATTGCCACTAACACCCCAGTGGAGAGAAGAAGGGAGAAACCGGACATGCACTGTATGCAGACTCCTAGAACTCGCCCACCTTCAAGCTACTTGTCTTGACATGTCACAGGGCAAATGCAGTCCCAAATGGATCAGTATCCATTTGAAGACAGGCTCTCACCTATGCTGAGTGCTTATCCACCAATGGCTACATTAGTACAGGTGTCTAAATGGCCATCTAAGTGCCTAGATGTTGTTGAAAACCAAACAAAGCACTGACTGACTAATCCCACTTTACCCTGAGTGGCGTTCAGTGAATTGTGCACCCATGTTTTGGGAATCTCGATGGGTCAGCTAGTGCCATGACCCAGGATTGAACCCATGGTCATAAAGCTCAACCTGCAGTGTGGTGGGAGCCTTTGCTGGTGCTCACTCGGGAGGCCTGCAGGCCTTACTCTGTAATCCAAGAAGCTGTTTTTTTTTCTTTTTTTTAACCTCAGGCCAAACCACGTCTGAGAAAGCGGAAAGATTTTAAAGAACTGTTTTCCTAAAACCAAAATTATGATTACCATTCTCATATCACTGAGACATACAAAGTGGATAGTTTATTTTTTAGTGAGACATTAAGAAAGTTGTTTACAAGTGAATACACTTGGAGAAGACAAACTATCATTCTCATTTTTTTTGGTCCTAAGTTCTGCAAATATCTTATACCAGTTGTTTTCTCTTGCTCGATTGAATCTACTATAAAAGAACATTCTGGACCTTGGCTTTAGCCACACAGTGTTACATGTGCATACCACGTTTCAGACATCTTTCTGGCCACTTCAGCTACAGTAGCAGCAGCCTTGAAACCCGTTTATTCTTTAGAAAAATGGTCTTGTGATGTTAAAGAAAATATTCTAAGAAGCAGATGATATCTGAATCTGAGAATCAGGATACTGAAATTTAGTAAACCAAGAAAAGGCAGACCATACAATCAAAGATTTGTTTTTATACAGTACATCAACAAAGATGTAAGTTAAAGTAGTTCTCCAAGACATTCCTTGTTTAAGAATTTGTCCTGTTTTATATCTATCTTTCATCAAAAATCTGTTACAAGGCTGAAGTCATGCTTGGCATTCCCCATCAACCTTGTAGCCCCATCAACTCAGCCAGTGCTGTAACCCTATCTGTGGATGGTACTGTATTTGAACTTCAATCTAAATTGAAAAAACTTGGGGGCGATATTTGATTCAGGCTTGACATTCGACACACATATGCAACGTATTGTCAGGACATCGTTCATTCACCTCAGAAATATTGCCAGTCTACGTCCTATGTTATTGTTAACTGTTGCTGAAAAGCTGATTGATACATTTGTCTTCTCCCAAATGTGCTACTGTAATGCTCTACTTGCTGGGGTTTCTAAATGCACATTGAACAAACTCCAGTATGTCCATAATTTGGCAGACAGAATTCTAGTGCAAGTGATCACATTACTCCTATCCTGGAGTCCTTGCACTGACTTCCTGTCATGTTTCATGTTGACTTCAAAATGATCATGCTCACCTTTACGGCTCTGCATGCTTGGCACCTCAGTACCTGTCTGAACTATTATCTCCCTACTCCCCACCTCGCAACCTTTGCTCTTCTATTGGTCTCCTAACTGTCCCCCAAGCCCGTCTACACTCTATGGGTGACAGGGCCTTCTCCTGTTATGCCCCAAAGCTCTGGAACTCTATCCCTAAGGATATCAGAGTCACCTTCCTAAACTCCTTCAAATCCAGACTCAAAACCTTCTTCTTCAGAAGGGTCTTTACTTAACTGGTTCTATTCTTTACCCCTCTGCTCCTATTGTATTCAATACCCCCATCTGCTGTTTCTTCTCCTTGTGCATTCTCATTGTGCATATCTTGTGTATTTTTTTGTTGTTGTCGTTCTGTAAAGCGCTTTGAGAAGCCACCTGTAAAGGCGCATATAAAATGTATTCTTATAAAACTATAACAAGTAGTCTTTTGACTCCTTGCAATTTGTTATAAAGCACTAGACAGCATATTTCCTTGCTGTACCATGTTGTGTCATACGGTGTAGTATAATTCATGTACTAAGACTCACTAATGCAAGAAATACTGACTTATTGAATCAAAGTTCACTGCTGGTTTTGTTAGGATTCTGCAGCAAAGACTCTTTCTATATTTCCAAAGTCAACCCCAAACAGCATCTCTTTGTGTAGGTGTTTGCTGTTGGTTAAGTAGAGCATGCTGTTCTAGTTCAGTGCTTCATGGCTCCTGTATGAAATTAATTTATTCGTGCCTTGGCTTGGGGAAACAAAACCTGTTTTGATGTTGCAATGGTTGACAAATACCACATAAAATGCTGACAAATGTCCCCTTCCTTTAAAGCTTTTGTAAGGATGGAAGGTAACTTCTAAGGAACAACTTTTTTGTAGATTCTCATGATTACAAAGATGTGGAATTTCAACTGTTAGAACCATTAATGTATCACAACATCATAAAAACCAGGGCATTAATTTAGAAGGAAAATATACAATTTAGAAGGAAATACAACAAAAACATGCATCTCTAATTATATACTGTACAACATGTTTATATTACTGTTATTCAGAATATAGTTATATACAGTACATTCTATTAATTTTACTTTGTGGTGAAACAGCTGCAAATCCTTGGAAGTATTTGAGAAGTCTTTAGGTCTTTAGTGCTCTACATCTTTATGTTAGTAACAACCAGATGAGTGAGACTGGCTAAACTTTTCTTGTGTTATTATGCTCTGAATTCCACAGACTGGCAATTATGGAAGTACAGATTTTTGGTATTTTCTTTGGATTTAGTAAACAGATTGGGGAAAAAAATGTGCAACGATTGGTTAAATTATGAGGCTGCTACATGTTTAAGGAATATTGAATAAATTAATTTATTGGTTTCTTATTACTGAAAAATGAATCTTTGCTGAAATTATTCAGGGACCTCTTGCTGAATCTGAGAGATCTTTGTTCCTATTTTTTCCTTAGTCTCAATATAGTTTTAAGTCATTTAATTATTTTCCTGTGGAAGAGTGAGTGAATCCAATAGGTTTCCGAACCAGTTGTTAACCACAATGTGAACCTCATTGTTTTAAAAAATGGAAACTCAGACATTTCGACATGTGGGACCTAAGTTTACCAAAATGTTTGTTAGAGAAAAGCTTGAGGTTTGGTACTTACTGTATTTCACTGTGAATTTATGAATGTGTTTAAAATGTCTTACAAATAATGGTTATATATGAAGAAAGGTTTGATATAAAAAGCCAATTATACCACATCCTAATATATTGTAAGCTTTAACTTTTCTTTCATCAATAGGTCAGGTCTCAAAATGTGTTTTTCCAAAAGAAAAGCTGGCATATACAAGAAGTGGTTAAGATAAACTGGAATTCCTTTATAGGGAGGTGATCCATCGGTTGCATTGAGGGTTTTAGTTAAAGGCATTTTGTAACAAACCTTTTATTATTGAGCACATTTCAAGTTAATAGTTTCAGTGAAAATGCCACATCCAAATGCTTACCACAAATACACATGAATCCCTCAATTTAATGCATCTTCCAGTGATTTTGTTCTCTGTATTTTTTCACTTACAGCTTGGCTCAACATCTGTCTACATACTGTACAGTAGTGAATGGAAAATAGTTGTGTGTTTTTTATTCAAGCTATCACGGCAAAGCTTTATAAATGTGGTTGACAAGATCCAGCTCTCTGTAGTGTAACTGACATGTAAATACTACATAAACACTGAGACAAATATGGCATTTTAAAACCTTTTATCTCACAAAAAATATTTTGCCTATCAGGGAGAAGCTTCTCTGTGACAGTACATTGAAAACATTGTTTTCTTGTGTTGTATCTTCCAACAGTTGATAAAAATATAACACTGCCTAATTTTCTAATCATTTTGTAATAGTAAATTGTATGTGGTATACCTTGCAACATTCATGATACATAAGTGATGAAGATAATAAATTGGTAGTCTTGTTTTGTACAAACCTTGCAAGGTAAAATGTTAATATCACAAACATAAAGTAAGTATTGTAGATTTATAATACCTGACCAGCACTGAATAGAGATTTTGTTCAAAAGTAGCATGAGTAAAATAAATAGATAATGTATGTAATCATCGGAGAAGCTTAGTACTTTAAATTAAAATTTAGCTTCATGATGGGACAATCATATTCTTGATAATGGTCCTATAGGAATACAGTATATTCCAGCAGAGTATTTGATAATGTACAGCCAAACCGTAAAGAAATAGTTCATTTTTACAGAAATTATAGTAGTACAGTAATTTTGAATTAAATGCACACTAATGCAAAGTGCATTTATTTTCTTACAATAAAGGGTGATAAAGGAAATAAAGGATAGACATTAGCAGTGCTTTAAGTTCATTAAGCAGTTAGTAGAGTACCTCAAGGGCTGTGTCAGAACCACTGCTCATTCTGATTGATGTCAATGATGCAGGTTCTGGTATAGTTTTTAAATTGGTAAAGTTCATAGAGCATACCAAAAGAGGACCACTAGCAAGCATTGTACATTGTAGAGGAAATTAAAGACTTAGACAATATGCAGGACATTTTGTCTTTCAAACATCCATTTTTTTAACTTGTAGTACAAAATGTTATAGATGCCCTGTGTTGGAAATCATGGTTACCCAGATTTTTTTTTTTAGAAAACGTTTTAATTAATTTAAGATGCATGTCTGTAGGTCTGTTTATCTGAAACACAGGAAACATGTTTGATTGTGACTTGTAGGACTGAAGATGGGATCCTTTGGTGTAAAGAATGATATAGAATTTGTGCTGTGGTTAGTTTTCAGAATTTGGTTAATTTAGTATTTCTCTTAGCAATATAGAACGTTACAGGTGTGTTTCTGGAACATTCTTAATGATTTGTGCATGTACTGTGCAACATGTCATCACCCTCACTAGGTTCTAGTCAGTCTGGTCACCTGTGGTAGCATAATAGCAGAGGAGGGATCGTTGTGAGGGAGGCACAGGGGTACAGTGGTTAGCATTGCTTCCTCACAGCACTGAGGCCCTGGTTTCAGTTCTAGACCTGGGGTACTATCTGTGTGGAGTTTGTATGTTCTCTCCAAGTTCATGTGGGTTTCTTCTGTGTGCTCTGATTTCCTCCCACAGTCCACAGACATTCTGGTAGGTTAACTGGGAAAAGTGGCCCAGGTATGAATGGCTGCATGTCTATGTGTGCCCAGTAGTGGACTGGCATCCTGTCCAAGGTATACCTGCCTTGCATCCATTGCATGCCAGGATAGGCACTGACTCCCAGGGATCCTGAATTGGAAGAAGCAGTTAGAAAATAGAACAGTTGTGAATTAAAGCACTGGGTCCTACTTTTGGTCCAGGTAGTATAACTGCTCTAGCTTACCAGGGAAGCATTCATTTTCTCCTTATTTGACCTTTTAAAACTGGTTTAAAGCAGGTTGCCAACACTTGTAGATGAACATGTCTGGAATGAGCCACTAGACAGCTACAGCATTTTGTGAAAAAAAGCAAAAGAGGAGAATCTCTAAAATATTCTCAAATCCTTCATTGGGTGCATACCTTATCATTGTTGGGGTTGCTTTACAGCTCCAGAGGAACACATACTAAAGCCAAGTTAAGGGAATTTAGCAAGAAAATTAGGAATACACTAGAAAATTCTGTGAATACACTACTCCTGGGTATATGTTCTTTCTTTTGAAATGTACTCTAATATATTATTATAATTATTATTTCATACTTTTTAAACACTCTTCTATCATCTTAATTCACTGATACTTCAAAAGAGACAAGGATTTGCAGTCATTAGAAAAATATGGAAATATGACCTTTTCAAATTATTTCCTAAGTCTTATAATGAATGCAGCAGACAAATGGAGCCTCTTGGTTCTCGATGTTTTGAAATATTACGACTTCCTTCTTGAATTACCTATTGTTTTATAAATGAAGGATTATTCGGAAATCCCCTCCTCCTTCCACAAAACAAACACACAAACATTATAGTGAATGAAACTTATTTTTAGAGCCTTTTATGTGAATAAAATAACTTTGGGATTTAAAAGATTTAGGTTAGTAAAATCCTCTGTCATGGCTGTAAAAATCAAATTTTCCATCATCAACAGAATCAAGATAAAAACGTAAAGTTTCCTTCCTCCTCATCACCTTCTTGCTAGATGAGCTCTCAGCACTTCTCACATACAGTAACACTGAAATAAAAAACAATGAATTCCAGAACAAAAAATAAACACAAATCCTGGCTTGTCCACCTGCAGACAGAATAAAGCATTAGGATGGAATAAACTGTGAAATCCGGATTGAAGGATATTACTGTCTGGTTGCTGAATGTCCAGTTTGAGCTGGCAAATTAAATGCCTTTTAAGCTGGGCTTTACTGTGATTAGAGACCAGCCATGTTTCTTTTGATTTCTATAAAAAAAGAGACAGCTGAATAGTGAGGTAGAAATCCAGAGCTCTCAACAGAAACGTTGTGTAAATATTGTGTGATAATATAGGTCCTTTTTCAGAAAATGTGTGCCATCAAAGATAAAATGACAAATCAGAAGGACGGGTCTTGTCTTTATTTTCATTTTGGATAGATCTCTTAAAATATGTAGGTTTGGCGCACCTGAGTGTCTCAATCAGTAAGCAGTGTTAATCCCTCGCCGTAGGATGGGCTCTATGGCCAGAAATATTGCAGGTTTGAGCCTGTGTCATATCACCAGCTGGATTCCCCAGGCATTGGGGCACAATTGTTAGCGCATCTACCAGAGAGGGTAGGAATGTGTTGAGTTGATTTCCTTGGTCCCCTCAGGCTTGGAGTGATGTCACTGAGAGATAGGTTGCCCCCATTTCGGTTACCTTCTTATTTATATAAGAGGACGTGTGGAATGTATATCCTTTAAGTCTAGTGAAGAGTATGCATGGTAAAGATTAAAAAAAAGGCAATAAAGAACTCAGTTTGCAAATAAGGGCTAAACAAGGATCTACAACAAACTTATAAATGGACATTATGCAAGAGATGTTACGAGTAGCTCTGTAAATAATAAATCAAGACAAATCAAGCCAGTTTCACCCAGAATCATTTTGGCAGTATGGAATGCTAATTCTGCTTCCCAATTGGCTTTTTTTACAATGATATTAAAATGTTATAATGCAATTCATAATGTTCTGTCAAGCTCTGCAAATGCCTTTCATGTGAACAAAGATGACATTTGTTTGTGGCCAGAAAGCAAGCATTCTTTGATCTAGACATCACCGTTCGTCACTTGGTGACGTTTGAGAATTCTAAATATCTAGGGAAGTAGTCAATGGCAGCAGAGAAGTATCACTTATGCTTCCTTTGTCAACGTGTCATCAATGTCTCCTTCTCTTCAGTTGCCTTGTACAGACCACTAGCTGGTTTTCTATATCCTATTCAATACCAGACCACCAGACACTCGGTTACTGTATGTTTTTCCTTGCACTTGGTAATACCTTGGGAACCTCTGTGGTGCAAACAGCTTGGGACTGTTATTTGGCTGCACCAGAAGTCCTCTTGATTCGGAGGGACAATTCCTGAATGAAGTAAGCCTAAGTAATTCTTTTCATGTATATTTTGGCCATCCAGAGACTTTGACAAAGTGGATCACAATCTGCAGTTTTGGATCCTAACTTTCATTGCTGTACCAACTAAAGTTTGCTTAGGGCCTGTGTGGGTGGTGTGTGTTGCTTTCTTATGCAACTAGATCTCCTCACTCAATTTGACTACTTCAAGCTGGACCACAGATAGAGGGTGTCCCATCTTGACAATGTGTCTGTTATGACTAGTGTCTTCCCCAACAGGTATTCTGCTTCTAAGTTGTATCTCAGCACTTACAGGAGTATTTGGTAATCTTTGTCTCTGCTGTTAATTAACTTATTTTTGAGTGAATTTTCTTTTTCTGCATGTGTGAGGGTTCTGGAGCCATAGCATTGTCCATTGTGGTTCTGTAGTAAGTCTTGTATCAAGCACTGACAGGAGTCTTTGTGTTGTCATAAAAAGCTTAGCCTGGGGCCTCTGAAATCGCATGTTTTACTTTTTCAAAAGCTTTCTCTTGTTATAATGTCTATTTCCTATTTGCATTACTCTTCATCAGTGCATTAAGGGGTTTTCTGATATCTAACACATTGAGTAGGACCAATCCAAAGTAGTGTATCAGGCCTAGTACCCTGCATAATTCTGAAATGTTCTCTGGAGACTGCAGCTCCACTACTTTCTGGGCCATCTGTGGGTGCCAGTTTCTGCATTTTTGTCTGTCGTTTACCTTTGAAAGATATTTGGTGAAAAGGTTATACCAAATGGAGGCTTGTGATACCTTCCAAACTGAGTTATAAATGTCAGTTTGGCACAATCCTCTTCCAGCAGAGTTTGCCAAACTCCACTTGCAGCATCCAGCCATCCACTGTACTGTAAGCTAACTTCAGGAGGATGTAATTGAATGTTGGACGATCATACTGTACTTTCCTCACAGTACTGTTTTGTTAACAAACAACGCAGCTTCAAATTGTCCTATTTTGTTTTGGAACTGGCACCATAGGAGCAAAGCATTCATCTGTGCTGGCCAGCACAAGATTTTTACTATGAACTTTTTCAGCTTGACATACTAGGCCCATTGATGTAGCTGTGCCTCATCCAAGCCAATTGTCCACTGATGTTCCACTAATCACATACAATGAAAGCTGGTCATTTCTCATTTCGTAGTGTGTAAGGACAAGAGCTGTTCCCAGATATTGCAGTTTTACTGTAAAGCTGGGACAGATCGTTCAGGCCAAAGCACATTAGAAGTAGAATGCTATTCTCTTTTCTAACCTCTATCCTGAAAGTCACACTTAAATGATTAATTCTACTATCCAAAGTTTGTTAGTATCTCTCATGTATGTGACTGAGAATTGGAATAAACATTTGTTTGCTTTAGTTCTATTCTGTTTGCTTGCAGTTACTGTTTTAACCACACCAACATGACAGAGGACTGCAATATGGCCTATCTTCTTGAATTTGTGGCACTTGGCATTTATCTAGGACTATTGTCGCTAGGCGGATGTGTTCTACCACAGTGTACAGTATATGTTTTGTAGCTTTTTCCATAATGAATTTCGGGCCTTTCTTTTTAAAGGCCTCTGAATTTCCTTTCAAATGCGCATGTTTTTGATAGTACTCTCAGATCTGCTCTTTCTTTATCTAACCTGCTCCCAAGCATTCGTCTGGCTTCCAAGATTCACACAGTGTTAAGGGGTGAATTGCAGTCCAAGTCCTAGTATTTTCACTGCAATGAAAACTGTCTTGGTGGTTTTCCCTCACAATGTATAGTGTTTCCCTCCTAGATGTATTTATTATATAAATACAATAAATTATTATTAATATTCACATGCCTAAAGAAATATCCACAGCCAAAACGTTGTTTTTCTTCTCTTTTCAGCATGGAATAAACCTTTACTTGTTCATTTGAAGCCTACCAAGTAGGTGGAGCTACCTACTTAAATTATCAATATTAAATTAATTTTCCTTTTTATATCCTGCTGTCTGTTGTTGGTTGTTATGCTTAGCCATTTAATATTTTACATTTTGTAAAACTAATTTTCCTCTGGTGTATGAATTTTGGTGTATGCCATTTTTTTCATTTTTTCCTAATCCAAAGGTTTTACCTTTTAGCAAAGTCCTATGTGTAGTACACAGTGATTTATTAAATAGTGACACATTGAAAACGACATTTCACTGACAATTATTTAAATGTTTAATGGCTCTCCACAAGGTGGCAGTACATGATGATAAGATGATACCTAAAACTGAAGCACTATCATTGCATAGCCTAAAGGTGTGAATTATATTAAAGGTTAGGTGATAATTTGAATATTTCTAATTACACAATTTACAAGGAAAACCTGATGTGGTCTGTATCAAGTTGTGCTGATTCAGATTTTGCAGGGGGTTTTGTGAATTTAAGTTTAGTTATTATGTGGTATCTGGTGTGTATTATAAGGATTTAGATCCAAATGATCAAATAACTAATAATTGATCAATATTACTACCTTTCTCCCATTTATAGCAATATTTTATTTTAACCACACTGTATTAAAATTGAAAATAACATATAATAAAATGCAAAAATATTTATCTGCATCAATACTATGAAAAAGAGAATGGGCAGTATTATACAGTTTAGAGTTGTTTTATATTTAATAAAAAGAGGTATAATAAAAAAGCAAACAAAATTGCATAGCAAAAAGTGATATTAAGCATATATAGAAATATCCACGCAATGTCATGGTTTACATTCATATTCAATCATTTAATAAAGGGTACTGTAGGTAGTCAGTCACACAAACCACATATTATCCAATTAACTAACATACAGCAGCAGCAACTCCCATAACGTTATGCCAAGAAAGTTCTATGAATTTCAGAATAAATATGCTCATGCTGGCCAAGACCAGACATCTCAGAGCCAAGTTATAATGTTACATCAACACACGTTATGCACAATTATACAAATGTGGCAAAAACATTTGGAAGGAAAGAAATATTAATTGAGGGAAAGAGGTATATCCAAGACCTTACCCAGATGTGGGATGTGAAATATAAGATCTGGAAGGGCAAGAAATATTCAAGACGTCTGTAAGAACTACAAAATTACTTAGCAGAATATAGGACTTTAGTTCATGCCAGAATAGAAAACTTAACAAGCAGGACATTACTGGATGTAGTCCAAAGGACAAGCCTCCTCCTGGGAGAAATCACAAATTGAAGCATCATCATTTGGCATGATGGGTCAATAATTGGTTTCCAAAGCAGAGACCAAATTTTTTATCACATAGATACAAAATGGAGAGGACTTCCTTGACATGTACAGTATGTTGTGTATTCTATCAGTGTTGGTGGCAGATCCATCATAATGATCAGAATGGCCATTTTTATTTTTCAGAGAGTGGAAACCTTTGTGATACATAAAGAAATGTAAATGTCACATGATGCAACAATATATTATTGACTAAAATTACATCTGGTGGACATGGGCACACAGCAAATTTAAGATGGAAGGTATTGGAGGAAACCCACACATACATGGGGAACACATGCAAACTCTACACAGACAGCACTCCAGGTGTGGAATTGAACCCAGCAGTGTGAGGCATCAATGCTAACCACTTTGCCACCGTGCCACCATTTTGAAGATAATACTTTGTTTAAAAGGGCATACTGCAGTTTTTAAAAGGACAAAAGAATTGACTGCAGTGAAAAGGGAATTCTGGCTGCTAACAGACTTCACAGTTCAGAATCTTGTCAACATGGTTTGAAGGTGTTCATTTGTTCAAATCTCATATGTCCAAAATGGCATTTAAATTGAATTCTGGTATCTCTTTGCTGGACTTGTTATGCGGTTTACTTTCTTCAGATTAAGAATAGATTTGCAGGTATACAAATCACATGTTTGGGCCCGTAAAATATTTAAAAGTAACCACTCTCTAGAACATGAACAATTTATGGAGATATGCTAGCACATAAGAAGGATATGGCAGGCTTCGTATGAGGATGGCACACTTCTGTCCGCATGTACAGAACAGATCCTCTCAACCAGAAAATTAAAACTACACTTGGCAGTGTACGATGACAAATAGATGACTGCTTTTAGGACAACATACAGGTGCTTAAACCAAAAGAGTTAAAGGTTTACAAATATGGGATGGAATGATGCATTGTAAGTAGCAGTGCCTCTTTATACACATGGATTGGGCTGTAAGAAACAGTTTTCTCTGAATTGGTGGGATCATTATCACAGAAAAAAGCCTTCTATTGTATCTGCACTACAGTATTTCTTCTATTCTCCACCGAAAAAAGACACCATACACAATACAGGTTTGCTTTGTCTTTATAAAGATACGATTTTAGCCTCTTGGGCACACCTGTTGATACTCATGCCTCCAATCTAAAGAAAATTAATCCACAACCAAGCCGTGGGAAAGGAAAAGTATAATGATCATGAAGGGAGATGACTCAAGCACAGCATTTTTGCCTGTTAGGGCTTGACTAAACGTATTTTCCCTAGACCTATCCAGATAAATGCTTCTTTGGGAATAAAATTTGGGGTTTTCTTTACTGTAATGTTTCTTCAGCTTTGTGATACTGTACTTGTTTCATTCCTTCAACAGTAAGCTGTAAAAGAATGAGTAATAGCCTGAAGCAATTATCGAAGTCTTTCAGTTATTATATTCATTCTTATTCTGGAAATGCGCATATATCTTTTCAAATATATACACTACTGTAAAGGTACAAGTAATAGGTTTATTCCATGCTGAAAAGAGAAGAAAGAAAACACAACGTTTCGGCTGTGGAGCCTTCTTCAGGTGCAGTATACAGTACTGTATATGTGTTTATATATTTCAGCCTTCCAAGTTGTTCTGTTGCTTTTAAGTAAACTGTAAATTTTATTAAAAAAATATGATAGGAATAGGAATTATCTTCTATATGTTTTGAAAATGCTCAGAGTGTTTACTAGTAATATTCAATGGCAGGCTAAACAAACTGTAGCCCCTTCACTTCACTCCCTTACAACATTCTAGTATGACTTTTCAATTTCTGTATCTTATACAGAATATAGTTCTGAGATAAATATGATTAATCCTGGGTATCCTGGTGTATAACAGCAAGTACAAAAATGAAGGCCACACAAAAATACAGGAATTGCACTTAGTTTACATTATTCCTTATGTCCTTGGTGTGTATTTTAATTTTTAAATAAAAAATAGAACTTCGAATGATTTGCTGTTTATTTTATAAATTAAACTGAAGAAAAACTTGTCCAGTCTTTCCTCTGCCATGATGCGTAATTAAAAATGTAAGAAACCTCCAAGCAATGTCTTTGTTCCCATATTATTTTAATAAGTTCTATGTGCCATTCAAGTACCTAATTAGGCCAGTGGCTGATACATATTCACAAAAACCTTGTTGTCTGGGTTTTTCCATTAATTGTTATCTACATTTTATGTGTGAATGGTAAGACGCATGTCCAGTCTACAAAATGCAAAGCATCTGTAACAAACAACAAAGGACCTTTGTGCTAGAAAACAAGCCTCTTACTGGTAGTTGTCTCATGTTAAAGCAGTCTATGGATTGAAAACCTGCAGTTAAGACATTTTGGGATAGAGGGCAGTGTACAGTACTTGTGCTCACAGTACAGTACATAATCCTCCACATAGTATACAGTAGGTTTGCTAAATATAGTGTTGCTTTTAGTTTGGTAGTGCTCCAAAAGGCTTTCCAAAGCATGAGTTTAACTTTGAAACTTAAATACTGTACAGTGACTTCACCTACCAGTACTTTTGATTTTAAAAAAAGGTGTTGCTTAAATCGATGCAGCTGGGTTCACCACAGCTGCTTTCATGAACATATATTTAATCCCTAGGAAGCAGTTCAGAAATAGTGTTTCCTTGTGGCACACAGCTGAGAAATTGGCAATTCAAGGAATGTGAATTTCCTTATCATATTTGGCATTATTGAACACGCCTCTTCAAGTTCAGAGATCATTCTAAAGTCCAATGGTAAGTATCGTGAAACCACTTACTGTATGAGCATTCTGGTAATACCCAGAGTGGCATTCTTCTTGGAAGTGCATTGTAGTGTAAAATAGTTTGAACAATCTATCAATACATGGGAGAATCCACTGTACAGTACAGGAGTGTGAAAATATTGTCTTTACTCAGTCTCATTATGTTCCAAATAATTTTGAAAGTGCATGAAAAAGCATTTACATTTCCTTATCAAAACTTTTCTCAGTAGCTTTGCAGTTTTTAAATAGTAACTGTTCCTGATTTTTGCAAGACCTCTCTGTTGGTTTCTGCATTTCTGCATAGTAACGTGCATACATCACACACACTATGTACTAGTTAAAGTATGTAAAGTTAAAGTACATTTAACAGAATTTTATGCTTTGAAAAAGGAGACATCTGAATATGTTAGATATGTTTTGAAAAGCTATCTTGGCTATTTTTTCTGAGAGAACTTTCAAAGATTCATCTACAGTAAATACAAGTTCTCAGTCTTTTTTGACAGGGGGATTCCTGTGTCAAGAAATAATTTCCAATAAAGACCCTATGATATACAGTAATACACTCTAATCCATCCATCCATTTGCTAACTGCTTCATCCAATTCAAGGTCCCAGGGGAGCCAGAGCCTATCCTGGCACACAACGGGTGCAGGGCAGGGTTCACCCTGGACAGGATGCAGAGTCTATTACAGGGCACACACACCAGGGCCAATTTCACAGAAGCCAATTAACCGACCAGTTTTCTTTGGACTGTGGGAGGAAACAGGAGCACCCAGCAGAAAGTCAGTTAGGAGTAGAACATACAAACTCCACACTGAAAGCACCCCAGATACAGAAATGAACCAGGGCCCCAGTGCTGCAAGGCAATAATGCTAACCACTGCATCACCGTTGACTCCCAACCCACAGATATATGCAATCAAATTGAAATATGTAATTCTTGATAATGCTCCTACTTAAAACATTAGGAGCAGAACTGCATTTGAGCAGGTCTTCTGTTAAGTGTGGAAAAGGTAATCCACTCTATGAGAGCATTTTATCCATTGCTGGGTGGGAAGAATAGTAGTTTCACCTTGTTTCTGGGGATCTCAGAGTAGTCACTGTGGACCTCCAGGAGTCCACGGATCTGACTGAAAATGTCAGTAATACGTATTTATGGGGATGCTTTATGAAAAATAAATCAACAATTGTGTTTATTTACTTGAAGACATTTTACCCTCTCTGTTCGTATTTTTCTATTTTTCTACATTTTTCCTTTGTTTCCATGGGTTTTGTGGTCCATTTATTTTTCTATTACCACACAATACTGCCCGTGCTGCATTACTGCTTAATACAGTAAGTCGCAACTATTCATCAGATGTTGTGTTACTAAAATGTATAAACCGCTTTTGGATCTAGTTCACTGTCTTTTTGCATAATTTAACCTTCACATTAATTTAGCTTTAAACAGGATGTTCGATGTGGGCGTGTTACAAACAATTCAGCTATCCAGGCTATTTCCTAAATATTTTGCAGCTGGTTTACGGGGTTTTGGTGGCGAAGAACTGTTTTCTTATACTGCCTACAGTGAGCAGCAATTGATTGAAGTTGAGAAAAGGGGTGGGATTTGCCAAGAAAGAGAGGAATCGCAAAAGCAGTTCAGACAGACGGAGCAAACTCAGTAACTCACTAGTAGTAGTTAGAGATAAATCATTGAGTTAACCTTTGGTAGTAGGACGTGATAAAAAAGGAATGTGACGAGTGATCTTAAATTTAGGAGAATTTACACAGAAGAGAACAGCTGCGCGCTAAAGTCAGAGAGGTCTGTCAGTCCTAAAAAAAGTCTTGCACGGAACGTATAAGGAATTCTTGTGAGCTTCTTTTAAATGTTGTACCACAATGAAAAATTCCTTTGAAGATTATGTCAAAACCTTTTCGTATCTCACTGGAATATAGATGGACACAGAAAGTGTGTCCGGCGATTCTCTTACGGTACACCGAACAACTCACTGGATGCGCACAATTTGTCTCCATCTGCATTTGGGTGAATTAGAATATTCCATGAGACAGTAACACTTAGTTCATCTTGGAGCTGCAGAGAACTATTTCTTCTACATTTCAACACTAGCAGGTGATTAGACCAATTAACGACCTCTGGGATTCTAAGCCTTTCTCAACCCAGATTAACCCCGGGTGCCAGCTGCCTGCTAGAGAAAACGCAGTGAAAACGCTCGTTGACCGACTGAAACATGGTCATATGAGAGACGCAGGTAGGGAAAAATAAGATTTCGTTATTGTCAGGTCAGCATAACAATTTGCGTGTGTTCGAGATTTGCCACTTGCATACAAGTAACCTCTGAATCGTGCTCTACAGCACTACTTATCACGTTCGCATATAAACAGTTGGGGTATTATATATATCAAATGGATACGTGTCGGTAAATAGATATTATAAACCTTTATTTCACTGGATGCATTCGAAGGGACTGTACTGAAAATGCCTGAATTAGGGGTGAGAAGTGATAGATTACTCTAAATCGGAGCAAGGTATTTTTACATTATTCTTTTTTATCCGGTTGATGATTCTTTTGAAGTTTCACGTTCTCTTGAGTGGATTCGGGAGAAAGTAATTTAGTTATTTAACATGACATTTAACGTGTTTACGTTTTCTTTAAATGTTGCACCAACCTGCAACTTTGTTTTGTTGCTTTCCAAAAGCGGTGGTGATGATTAATCGCTTCAGATTAGTTTTCTTAAACACTTGTTTGTGGAATACGGGCTGCCATCGGAATTAATACTATCCAATGTATGTTATGAGCGGGAGAAAGTTTTAATCAGTTAAAACCAAATATTTAACAACATTAAAAAAAACTCCTTTTTGGAGGTGCATTTTCTGTATGTGCCTGATAGGAAACCTTTTGCAAAATCAGGTATCTTGTGTGAATTATTATATAAGGTTGCATTGAAACCTACTCTTTTATCATTGAAAAATTCTAAGCCCAGGGGTTAAGGTTATGAATGTTCTTTTAAAAGAAGTAAAAGCAGAAGGATTGTATTTAAAAAACACACTACAATCACTTTTTGGGGTGGTGTTGTACATTAGAGTGTTGTTGAAAGTAAGTGTTTTATTTTTGTTTCTACTACTGAGTTGACTAGAATAAAAACAAAACAGAAATCTTTGTTGATTATATTGATTGAAGATAAAAGATAGACCTACTGCCCCATATCATTACAATAAACAGTTACTTGCTGAGGCCTTAGTAAAGGGAGGTCTGGCTAAGAGGAAGTGTCAGTGTCACATCCACCAGTGCTTCCACTAGCAACAAGAAGCTATTTTCAGGCATTCCTATCCAAGTGCTTCTTCAATTATTTATTTACCCCCACAGTGCTTTAAAATCTATGCAATCTTATGTGATGATTTAAAACATTTTAAATGTTCTATGAAACAGTAAACTATGCCATTAACTGTTATCTTGTATAACTTGGTCTAAACAGTGTCAAGTCTGTGCCTTGATAAATGTTTCTCCTGTTGGTACATTATTCTGTTGGTTTTAATTTGTTTTATATAAAAAAAAAACAATCTACTATCAGAAAATAACAACTAAAAGGAAAAACTGGTGGTATACTTTATGCTTCTTGCTTGTTTACTTTTGTTACAGTTGCTTAACTAATTTCTAATGAATCTCATTGACTGGTTATCCTGGTTTTTTTTTAGTTTGAAGCTGAATAGTCCTATAATAGTGAAAGTGTTGTACACGATAATTTACTATTCAGCTTCAGTTTTCAGAATAGGTGACTCACCATTTAATTTGTTGTTAATATCAAATCCTTAAATGCCTGAGTTTGAAATATCCAATGTATTGCAATTTGTGGTTGAAATATCCATATTTATCTCCTACCAGTTTACAAAATGCAGGTATTAATTCAAATTTGAAAATAGGACAAATACTTGATTCTTGTTTCCACAATGTGAGCTGTGTGTAACAACTTTGAAACTGCTAATATTTCTGCTCCAGTTATCACTAGACCAGTACATGCACTAAAAACTGTAACCTGAATAAAATATTTAGACTATACATGATGAGGGAGAATTGTGAGACAGACTTGGAAGTGAGTCGTGGAAAAAAACTTGATCCTAAGGGTAGTTCCTTTTTCATTTTCACAAGCTTAGGAAGTTTTGAAATTTGAGTTCAGTTTCTTTTGGTGTAGCCTTGCAATTTTTAAATATTTGAAATATTAAATATTTAATTTCTTTTGGAAGTATTCAGAAGTTGTTTAAGACTCACTGGGGATTTTGGAATTCAGGTTCACAGCGCAGACAAAAGCACAGAGGAAGGAATTTGCAGAGACTTGTACCTGCTGCCCAGGATTGATGGTAGATGTACGAGGGCCACATCTCTGAGTAATTGGTCTTTCTTGATCTCAGGTGTGGACACTAGCAGGTTGGACTTGCACCGACAGTTCACACCAAAACCACTTTGTTTCTAGGTCCAGGAATGTGGCCATTTAGAATAATGCTCCTAACACCTGTGAGAGACTCAAAGAGAGGGGCATGAGCTCTGTGTACCTGCCTACAAGTATAGTGTATCCAGACAACTGGGTTGTGCTCACAGCCAAGTTTGACCATCTTCTCTGACCAGCTTTGACTTCCTCTGCTGGCTAGTTGACTTCTGTAAACCTGAAGGACAGAAGGCTCCTGTTTTGAGACTCTCCAGGAGTACAGTTTCACCACAGAGCACAGGGCTGGGTGCAAGCCGTGTTGAATCAGCCCTGCCCTGAAGAGTAGTGCAGTCAATGTGACCGAGAGATTGCCACCAAGAGGCCGTGAAGACCATTGCAGTTCCAACCATTGCTATGCCAGTCATAGCCCTGGACGGTAGGGTAGTCCTCCGCTATGCTGGTGCATCTCCAAGCTGAGAACCCTGCTAATGGCTAGGGAGCTTGTAGCTGGTGTTCTGCTCCTGTGCAATTAAAAGGACTGGTGGCACTCAATGACTCGCTAAACATTAATTTTTGGCACACAGCTGTGCACCTCTGGTGACTCAGTGCTTGGCTATCTATGTGGCTTGAACCAGCAAAGGACACTGTGAGGACTTGCAGCAGTGTTTCTTTTTCTGAGCATGTAACAGAGGTCACATCTGTGGCATGCAGGTTAAGGAGAAAAGACATTGAAACCATTTCATTTGGGTCATGACTATGACATTGGGCAAGTGTGTCTGTGTTTACTGCCCCATCCACGAAAAAATGCAGGCCTACAGTAGGTCACTGCCCATCACCAACTATACTTTTGTGGTGCAGCAGTCACCAGTTTTGATTGCTGTGTAGGGAATCAATACTTTATAGGATACAGGCACCCCAGGACTGGGTGATTTATGTGGGAGATACTGCAGAAGTAAAAAAAATCTTGTGGGAGCTTTTTGAAAGCAATTAAGGATGTCAGTACACTGCCTACTGTCTCCCCCAGAGTAGTAACCCAATGGTCTTGATTACATTACTCACCTAAGGAGGGTTTTAAATAGAGGTACTGTTGCCAGGCTTGGGCAGCCTGTGCCATTCCTATCAGGGGTACACATTCTCTCAGTAACCTGCCAATTGGTGCTGTTGTTCATTTTTTTTATTTTCTCTGTTCGATATAGTGTGTAACTGCACTTAAAGTATCACATGGTCTGTCCTCAGTATTAACTTAACAAGTGACCAGTTACAACATTACCGTGTAAGTCACTAATCTACATCATTCGTATAAAGAATATCTCCACTGGGTTTCTAAAAAATGTAATGATAAAGCCTTTAAAACTTAGATTTAAACTTTAGATTTAGAAATAAATAAAAACATTTTAAAACATATATATGCAATAATTATCAGATGATATTATGGGTGTCTTCATAGAAATGTAGCATATATTGACTGTTTTATCCATTGTTCTCTCAGCTTTGTTGCACATGATTAACTAGAGAAGAAAAAATAGAGACTGTTGCAAGTCTGAGATGGGTTATCTATTGTAGATTTTTGTACTGACATGGAATACATTAAATAATTCTAATGATGATTTTTTTTCCTTATATAATCCATCACAGAAAAAGAGTTTCTGTAACCTTGTTTTTTTTGCAGCCAGCCTAAACCAAGCATATAACAAATACAGCTCCTTTTTTTTAAAGGTGGAAATGTTTCTCCAGTGTCTCTGCAAGATAAAATTAAATTACTTCTCCCAGCTCTGTTCATTAGGTGAAGGCAGCATCTTCCTCTGCTGCGTCTTCAGAGAAGGAGTTTCACTCCTCAAAACACACCTGTGTAGAATGGCTGAGATGCAAAGAACCATCTTTTATATTCTAATGATAATTCTTAGAAATTAAATAGGAGAGTAAGAATAAGTTAAATACTGTATTTATTTTGATAAAAATCTAAAAACTCTCAATAGCAAATGTAGCAGGCATACTGTATGTTTTACAGTGTGACATTTTATTGCACTTTCTCATCAGAATATTTTCCCCCTACTAACTGTCACTGCTCCATGTAACCTGGGCACTCTGCCACACAGGTAGGCATACAGTATATTAACATCTGTTTTTATCCATCATTCCTAATCATCTCTCAAAGCCTATTTACTGCATCCTGAACACCTTTTTCTTCATACTTTCATCAGTGTCACCCACCTTTCCTTTCTTGAGTTTTAGTGTACTGCTGGTTCTAGCCTATATGTATATACAGTATGTAAGGGTACGTACAGTAGTTTATTTAGCTCTTGCAATTGAGTTATTTGATATTATTTAATAGTTAATTAATTAAAAATATATACTTTTAGTTCACATCAGAGAAGCTTGACACTGCATACTATTTACAGTATCGGTGTGTTGTAATGTGGGGTATAGTCTGAGACTTGGATGGAGTCATCTAAGTGCTCATCAGATGCATTCAGAACACCCTCTTGAGATTTGAAAGCAGATTCACACAATTATGTTGAGCCAAACAGGAAAGCTACATTCATGTTGTTGTACCTCCTCTGCATCCACAAGACTTTGCAGCAGATTGATGTTTCAGTGTGCTGCAAGAAATCGCCATAATTCTTGCAGAAATAACTTGATGCTTTGGTGTTATTTGGCTTATGCACAGCTTGAACGATTCTAATGACAGTTGTCATTACATGATCAAACCCTGTGACTTCGGCCTGCTTGTGAATAATACAATGATAGCTCAAGAAATGAGAGAAGCTTTTAGATATCAATACCTTTGGTTGATAATTGCAGAGGCACTAACGTCAGAAATCCCTCTTTGATGGTGAAGTCAAACAAACACTGCCAAGTGAGCAATATCACTGGAGTCCACTGATTTCAACCGAAATTGAGAAACATTGGCAAGTACCTGTATGGTGCTCCACCTGCTTCTTTGTAATAACCGATAGAGCAGGAACTGTTTCAGTTGTGGTGCTTCCTCCCATATAAAAAATCCCCATAACTGCATGTCTGAAAAAGAAGCCGTGATTTTGGGACTGTTTTTTGTAATAAAGATTTAGCCATCTCAGTCACTTTTTTCCCTGAGCAATTTCACTGTAAATGGCTTCTTGTTCTTTATTTAATAATGAGTCACTTCAAATAATTCTTTGGTTGCCACATGGTTATTCTTGTTGGTTTATGTTGTTGTCTTTGCAATCCAGTGTTTAGTTTTTTTTTCCTTTTTTTCCTTTTTAGCTTTCAGTGGGGGAAAATCCCATTAGAAGTTCTTATGGATTGTAATGAAGTGTCTCTCCACATTGCATCTTTTCCCCACGGCAATGCTCACACTGCAGATTAAACACGCACTCCTGTTATTTGTAAACAAAAAAAAACATCCTGTTATTTGAGAATAAAAAGAAACTGTTTACGGATGGAAATAGTGAGTCTTTTTCTTTTTCTTTGATGGACCTGCCTCACTGTTCATGATGGCTTAAATTGGTGAAAAAATATCAATTTTAACAGATTAGCTTGTTTATCATTTTGAACTTCTTACAATATACTGTAGCTAAAATTTGACCTTGTTTAATATCTGCTGAAATGTAATTAGCAGATATTTAGTTTAGCTATTTATCAAACACTTTGGGATAATCAGGGGTGGAATAATGTCGAACGAACGGAAGAACGCTCTTTGAAAAATGTCCGGGAGTTTTCAGGGCAACATTTAATATGAGTGAGATTGTGGGGGAAATATTGTATTACCAATCAGAATCACCATCTTGTCTCCACAGACCACCTTCTTACAGTATACTATAAAACCACAACAGAGCTAGAGTAGCTGCTTAAATTATACTGTAACTGAAAACAGCTTGCAAAGTGTAGCTTTGCCTGCATTGTGAAATCTACCTTCCTCGTAGTAAAGTCTATCACATAACCCTTGATCATTTTTAAGTTAGAAAAGCTTAATTCTCCTGAAGACACTGTGACTGGTATTGTTGCACATTTCTGTCTACTATTGCTGTGTTTGAGAAGGAATTGTTTAGTTTTTGACAGATTTTATGAATGGAGTAGCTTGATGTGCACTCTTGGTTCATTCTGGGATGCATTCAAATCATTCTGCTTCAAAACATTTTTTGGATGAATCTACTCATCTCATTTTTCTTTGAATGCAAGTTCAATTTCAGGTGATATTTCTGTTACTGGTTTGTGCAGAGGAAAAACCAGTGTCCCCATATTTCTGGAGAGAGCATGTTTGCCCATTCCTTATATTCTAATGTAACAGCAACTTTGCCATTCTGCATATTCTGCACAGTGTGACTGTGAAGTATTAAAATATTAATTTCTCAAATACTTTCTTACTATAGTGGAATTAAATAACATAATTTGCAAAGAGAGTGCAATATCTACTGTAGTATTGAAGTGTCAAGCACCAAAGTACAGGAAATAGGGCAGTTACCCTGATTCAACACCCCTTGAACACCACTTCATATGGAAACCACTGAGGTTGCTACTGTATATCTAAGTTTATGTTGACACAGTACTTTCATTTTCTAGAGAAAGTGGGGAATCTGTAAAAGAATGGTGAGATATGTACTGTAATTCAAAGTGTATAATTGAATTGGAAATTGAAGGTTAGGGATAAGTTGTACAATACCCTACAAGGCAGATATGGTGGTGCAAGGGTTAGCATTGTTGTCTCACAGCACTGGAGCCCTGGGCTCAGTTCCAGTCCTGGGGTGCAATCTGTGGTTATACATACAGACTTTGTATGTTCTCCCCGTGATTGTGTGGGTACAAAGATGTAATGTTGGATTAATTAGCTTCTGGGAAAATTGGTCACGGAGTAAGTGTACGTGTTTGTGCCCTGAGATGCACTGGTGTCCTGTCTAGGGTGCTAGATAACCCATCTCGGACTTGAATAAAGTGGTCAGAAAGTGTATGTATGTATGGGATATTTTTCTAATATCTTATCTGGAATATTGTGTACAGTTGCGGTTACCAAGATACAAAAAAATCTTGCTGCTCTGGAATAGGTCTACAGTAGATACAGTACATTCTTGTGCTCAAAGGAATATCCTGCACTGATAGGCTAACAAAACTGAATCTCTTTATTTTTGGACAAACAGTTCTCAAAATCATAGTTAAGGGACTGTACCCACGGTAATGCATACTACTACTGAATGTTTTCCATGTATTACCTCTTTTTAAACCCTAGAGAAACAGAACAACTTCAAAGGCCTCTTTATTGCTCTGGAGGTTTCCATTGTACCACCAAAGAGCAGAATGTTATTTTAGATTTTCTATGCTGAATTTTGTTTAAAGGATAAAAGCCTCTTATTTTCTAGGATTCAGCTATTTCTGACACATGTGACTTTGCCTTGTGTAATGCTATTTTTTAAGTGAGACACATTACCCAATCTGTAACTTTTTCTGTGGAATATTGAGTTTTTTTGTTTCTGTTACATCAGGGTTATAAATAAATCTGGAGGGCACTGTATCTCTGGTATACCTTGTACATGGAAAAACCTCTAAAGCAGTTCAGCAGCGAAGATCACTGCCATATAGCTTTCCAGTTTGTGACAACTTTCAGCAGAGATGGAGCATAGAAAATAGGTGGGAAAAAACTGAGTCACAGAAAAGAATGAGTCAGAGAAGAGCTGAATTGAAAAAAAATAATTTACTTGTTGACATACTCATTCTTGGGGATGAGCTTAGAAAAATCAGGTTGAAATGATTAGAACCGGAACAACCAGATCTAAGCTTGTCAAAGACAAAATGAAGGTGTTATGTGGTAGTCCCTCAATAAATCTCCTATTCAGTTTTCCCTTTCTGTTGTTTTTGGGAGATATTGCCTGGAAGAAATACTGGAATATGTGACTTTACAAATACAACATTGTACGATGCTGTATTTTGTATGCTAACATTTTATAAAACAAAAGCAAATGTGTTTACTCAGTGTTAAAGTTTGTACTCCACCCCTTCCACCTATCCCAGTGCTAAACATCCAGTGGATAAGATTACTGGAATTACCTGTACCTGCTGGTGAGGGGGGCTGGAACAAGATGAGGATTGAAAATAAGGGCCTTTGAAAAGGAGGAAGACGTGGCAGCTGTAATATGAGTGTCATCTTTAGATTGAGAAAGTGAGATGAGAGGCCAGGTGGGGAGCACAGAGCAGGAGCCAGGCAGACGAGCTTCTAGAGTAAGGATTGCCACTGGGCCTGAAGCTGGGGGCCATCAGGAAGTGTGTGTGGGGGTGGGGCCACCAGGTGGTGTGATGCTATGAGTAGGAACAGAGAGCAAAATAAAACGGTGAGTTAAAAGAGACATTATGGGGCCAATACTGTGCTATTGTCAGTACCAGCAAGGGAAACCTCAACCTGACATGCTTTAGTGAGTGGGCGTGTGTGAGTTTTGGGAATGTCCCCCATTACCATTCCTTTTGTTTAAAACTTAATTACCCATATGTGAAGGAATGGGTCCCTCTCTTTTCCTAGCATCATGTTTTATTTCTGGAACTGTCTTCTGTATGTTATGCTGTGGATTGTGTACCTGCTTTTGGTTCATGTCCTGTGACTCTTGCATTGCAAGAGTAGATCTGATTCACCTGCTTACAGGTAATGAAATGCACATCTCAGTGTTCAGAAAACATTATGTACAGTTTGTGATGGTATGGATGACATGTTTCATAATAAATTATCCCTGTGCATTCCAGTCCATTCACAATTTATGGCTTCATAAATTGTATTAAAATTTTGGGTGTGTTTGGTTTTAATTTGCTTAATCTTACCTGGAGTGACATTTAGATTTCTACAGACCTTGGCGGTATGAATAAAAATTACGATTCAGCGTCATGTTGGAATGTGTTAGACTAGGAGTGTGAAAATGTGGGCTGTGAACAGAAATAAAACCTTTTTTTTAACATTGTATACAGTAAGTTGGTGGTAGAAGTTCACAGCAGTGTGAGGGAGATAGCAGGTGCTGTCCAAACAGTTGAGCTGTGGGAGGATACTGAAAGATGGTTGGAAACTTAACAGTTTTGATGTTGATGGACCGCAATGTTGCAGTGGTTAGTGCTGCTGCCTCACAATGCTTGGGGCCTTGGTTCAGTTCCACATCTGGTGTGCTACTGGATGTGTGTATATTCCTTTGGGGTCTCCAGTTAAAAAGTCCAAAGATATGTTGTAGGTGAATTGGCTTCTGGAACAATTAGCCCTGGTTTAAGTATGTTTGTGGCTGTGTATCTGTCCTGCAATAGACTGGTGTCCCATCATGGGTCTACCCTGCCTTGTGCCCATTGGTTCTAGCTCTCCTGCGTCCATGAAATTGAAGAAGTGTTTAGAAAAGGACAGACGGGAGATTCTTCCTGCTATTGCAGGGCAGGGATAAGAATGAATAGCCCCCAGAGGTGTGAGAACAAAGCAGTAACAGCCATCTTGTGGACACAAAGGAGCAAAGAAGTCAAAGAGGTTGGGAGGGGTTTAGAAGAGAGTGTGGTGAAAGACTGGGACAGAGTGGTTAAGAGGATGGGCAAAACCAAGCATTTTGAAATTAATGCTATATACAGTATGAGGCAGAGTGGTGGCTCTGTGGTTAAGGATCTGCGCCTGAGGCTGAAGGTTGCCAGTTCAAATCCCGCAGCCGGCAGAGGAATCCTACGCCGTTGGGCTCCTGAGAAAGGCCCTTAACCCCAGCTCCTCCAGGGGTGCTGTACAATGACTGACCCTGCACTCTGACCCCAAGCTTCTCTCCCTGTCTGTGTGTCTCATGGAGAGCAAGCTGGGGTATGCGAAACAGATGAATTCCTAATGCAAGAAATTGTATATGGCTAATAAAATAATCTTATATGGAGCCTTCCTAGAGGTCAGAGAAATGGCATGAGAGAAATGAGGTAAAGAAGAGAGAGGCAGAATTCTGAAGGAGCTGGGGTGGGTGAATAGTGCTAGACAGGATGACATCCAGGATTTGCTGAAGTCCAAGTTGTAACGACAATTAAGTGAGGAAGGGTGTGTGTGTGTGACAATTACTGGCACACACATCACCACAGTCTCAGCCCTACCAGGGTGTCACCTTATTTATGCATTTTTTCTTTTAGTTTCAAGTGGTCTGTCCTTTGTATAATATGACGCATGGATGGTCACTGCAGGTTTGCTTTGTCTGCAGTGTTTCATGCTGGTTCAGATTTTAACTATTAAGAATGAGTTAATCATAATACAATAAGTTTAACAACTTTTCCTAGAACTTGTGGCTTTTCGGATTTAAAGAGACATATAAAACTGGAACTGCTGCCCTCCAGGATCAGCACTGGACACTCCTTACCTAAGGAGTATCACATTATTCTGTTATACCAACAGCAAATTTTTAATGCGCTTAAATTTGACTTATTATTTGCATCCCTGATGCATATATAATAAAGATATTAAGAATGAAACATCAAACAGATTTATTTTCTTTTTTACTTTAAATTTTAACATGAAATTCAGAGCCCGGTCACTTCTTGCTGACGTGTGGTATATGCCATTGATTTCTATCATTCCATGTCTAGCATGCTTTGATTTTCCTCAAGTCGGCTCCAATAAATAACCCTAGAGTGACTGAGAAAATGATCATTCCCTACAAACCCCACAGTAGCGCCAAGCCTTTCTCTTTTATTATCAAGAAGGCTGTGCTGAGTGAACATTTTCTTCTCCTTTTCAAAGCTCAGATTATAGGCTTACTTATCTTTGTGTCCTGCAAGCCAGTTGCTGTACCATGAGACAAGCAAAGGCACTTTCGTTTGCTTTATAGTGATTGGAGTTGGTTCTTGGGAATCAGATGTAAAGAACTGCAAATAGACTTAAATGGATTTCCTTTGCATTGTGCTGCTTCTAAGATAAGATTTGTTGCAGTGATTCCAGACTTCTGCCAAATTTTATGATTATAAGAGTTGAAAAAAGACATTGAGAGCACTAAGAGTTATCCTTGTCAAGTAGGTTTTCTTATTTTTTGTGATGTTTGTACTCCCTGCTACACTATACTGTAGGTCTCTTTCTCCCAATTTACTAAAGCTACGTTTTGGTCAGATTCAGTTCCTTCTTCCCTTCAGTGTAGGACATTTCCTTAGTCCCTGGAATGTATCTGGTTGCTCTTCTTTGGACTGATTCTAGGACAACAATAGATTATCTCTAATGTACTGACTTAAATTGTACATAATATTTTAAATGAAGAGTTACTAGTGTGTTATACAATTTTATTGTAATATTTGTTGATTTAAATTCTACACTTTTAACTGTACTTTCTGACATTTTGTTTACCCACCTTCAGATGATGTGTCAATATGAAGTCTTTTTCATGAGTAGCTTTTTCTATGTCTTTCCTGTTATGTATTTCTAGATTGTTTTTGGAACCTGCAGGTAAAACCTTTTACTTGTGTACATTAAATGTCATTTACCAGGTGGTTGTCCAGTCTTGAATATGATCTAAAACTTTTGGAATTTCAGATTCAAGATTGCTCCTTTTACAGTGTTTGCTAATCTGCCTAATTTGGCATAATCTACAAACATGACTAATTTACCTTCAGAACAGTTCATTAATGCAACAGCAGCCATGGTGAGCCAGTACACTCACTACACATAAGCTATCACTGGGGATGAAGCCCCATCAGCTACAGTATCAGTGATGAAGCCAGTTCATAGATGGGGGTTGTTAGGAGGCCATAATTGGTAAAGGCCAATGGGAAATTTGACCAGGACACCGGGGTTACACCCCTACTCTTTTCAAGAAATGCCCTGGGATTTTTAATGGCCACAGAGAGTCAGGACCCCAGTTTTACATCTCCTCTGAAGGATGGCGCCTTTTTACAGTATAGCGTCCTTGTTACTATACTGGGGCTTTAGGCCTACACAGACCGCAGAGAGAACGCCCCCTACTGCCCCTACTAACACCACTTCCAGCAGCAACCTTAGTTTTTCCCATGAGGTCTCCCATCCAGGTTCTGCCCAGGTTCATACCTGTTTAGCCTTAGTGGGATGTGAGTTGCAGGGTGATATGGCTTCTGGCTATTTATTGCTATTTATTAACTAATTCTTTATCAGAATGCTATTTTCCCTCAATACCTGCCTCCTGTAGTCTCAGAATTAATATTTTATGTTGAACTTTATCAAGAAACGTCTAAAAATTGAAATAGATCTTATGTTTTTTGCATATCCATTACTGCTGTGGCTTGTTCAAGGAACTCTTTAACAAATTGGCTTGGCAAGATCTACCTTTTTACGATATGCTTGCTGGCCTTTCTCTAGTATCTGATTTCCATACAGGTGATCCTCTAGTTTAGTTCTACATGTAGATAGCAAGTACAATCTAACGATAAAATTCAACACAGCTGGAAAACTGCATAATACAAAGCAAAGAAGCAGCTCTTAACTAAAGCGTTTGAAGTTCTTCCAAACCGCATACAAATGAATCTGTTATTGTTGTGCATATGCACATGCTAAATATTCTTCTTAAAAAGAAACATTGCATTTAAATGCCAAATTGGTTATGATTTGCTATTTCTGTTCTATTATGAAAAATGCTGATGTATCTGGAGTAAAAGTGAAAGTTTCAGTCTCAATAAAATCATATCTGCTTTAAAAAAATGCAGGAAAAACAAATGGTTGAATAGGTTGAAGAATTTTTTAAGGGAATGCGATTGAATTGTCAGAAGCTAAGGAGCATCATTAAAGACAACTGTTGACTTTTGTGATTAACTGTAATGAACTACTGATGAGTGAACTTCAGACTGTAGTCAATAGGCAGGAGACATTTCCTTAGACTGAAATCAATGCATGTATGAATAATACACAGCATGTTATATCTGATAGTGAATAACTGCCATTGTGATTAAATTGGGTTATGACTGCCTGGCTTTTCTAATAAATAAAATTTCTTATCTTCACATTTACCTGAATTGATTACCTAAATTGCCCGGAGAGCAGTTTTGGAAGTGTCAAAGGATAATATGGATAGGGAAAAAAAAATTCTGACAAATTGTACCACCATTTGCATTCCCCTCAATTTCCTTATTACTGTAATTGGTCTAGAGATATTCACCATTTGTCCCCATGGCAAGAATGAACTCACTCTGCACAATCTTACAATGCAGTTTATAATTTTTCCTAAATCATTCCAGATTGTATTTGATGCAACATTGAACTTTTTTATGTTATTTGTGCCCAGAATCCAAAAATAATGACAGTGGAATTAAGTAGGTGATTTGTTAGTTCTCATTTCCTTGACAAGACAGTCCTTGGAAGACATTGCATTTCTAGTTATTGAGGGCTAGCAATGTTCAAGGATCAGAGCCTTGTAAACCAACAAAATCTTCTGCATATGTGTAGTCTGCCTTGTGTATGTAAGTTTTTTTTTTAATTAAAAGTGACTTCTTATTTTATTCACATGTCAGCCACTGTGCTCTTGGCTGAGATATGGCTAATGGATGCTGTAATTGTTTTTTGCTTTGATTTCTTAAGATTGATAAAAGACGTTAACACAAACCTAATGAGACTGAACATTTGACAGTTCAAAAATTAAATTTAATGAAGTACTTAGTCTTGCATGTTTATAGAGCTGTTAAAAGCAGTTTAACTTTGAGCTTTGCGGAGCAATGAATGGACATGTTCTCTTGCTACTGCCTGGAAACATTGAGACTGAAAGAGTCTAATCACTTTTAAACCCAGATAGAGTAATTGAAACAGTGTGTTAGCTGGCAATATTTAATATTCCATCTGGTCTATAAACTGATTTTTCTTCCAAAGGCAAAGCATAGCAGAGACGGGTAGAGAAAGAGGGATTCTGGTTTTAAATAAATAGGAAAATCGGTATTGTCTAGAAGTGAAGTATGAAGCTGTCTGGTTCTCCATACAAGTAATTAAACTGAATTTTAAGGGTATATGGGGGTGACTTTTCCCCTTAAGTATTTTCATTTTAATTTGCACTTTTGAACAAGGTTTTTGCATGTGTTTTTTTTCTATTTGGAATGTGTTATTCCGACATCATCACACTGATGACGCCTGAGAGCCTGAGATGTGAGGCCGGTGAATGCCAACAGTTTTTTTCCGTAGGTATTTCTACTGTTAGTTCAAAATAAATCAGTTATACCCATAAACATATCTCAGATTTTCTAATTAAACTTATTTTTATAAGCTAGCACAGATCACAATTTTAATACTCATTGCATGTGTTGCTTTTATACATATACACCTCTTAGAGATTTTAGCTTTACCCCTCATTGAGCATCCCAGATGTCATAACTCACATGTCCTTTGTACTTTTTTTTACTTTCACTTTAATATTGATTTATTGATTTTACATAGGTCTCCAATTGACTCAATCGAGAGATGTCTTGCAAAGGGCATAAAGAAAATAAAAGCAGATCTAAGTAATGAGTAATGATCTAAGTAAAGTAATGATTTTTTGTTTTTAATTAGGCTGATAGCTGTACAATGTATAAAACCTAATGGCTCTTGAAGTAAGTTGAGATTGCATATAGGAATCTTTATGTTCGAGATAGCTCTTGCCTTGGACTTGATAGACGGTGAATTCAAGATACTTTAAACAGTACAACAACCAGGCTGCTGAATTTAAATCCTGGGACAGTTAACTTCATCAGTACATAATTTGATTTCTTTTTATAGCTACATAAGGAGCAACCTAAGGAACTGGTAAAGTACTTACAGAAGTCTACTTCCTACTTAATTATATATTGACTTGATACAGAAATGTGTAGCAATCTGCTCACTTAAAGAAAGTCTTAGTGACAGAATGAATAAAATGACAAATTAGCTATGTGTCTTGAAAAGGTAATAAGCGTAGGGACATCTCTCAGATCATTAAAAAATAGTCATTGGCACTGTACATTTATGCAACTTCTGCACTTTTGTATGCCTTTCAAATTCAAATCAACAGTTCACTTTATGCAGTTTAACAAGAGTCGGAGCTTGATTGCAAGAGATTTACATTTAAAAGAAGGGAGTTCCTATTCATCAAAATTAAAAGACGTGTTAAATAGTAAGATCGTGATAAAGTGAGAGTTGTGTACTGTATGCTCTGAATTCTGTTGGATAAAATCGTTAACAACATATTTTGGAACTGCGCTCTCCCAGCGTTATTCTACTGCCCAGGAAAAAAAAAGCCTTTTGAAAATGTCATGTTTATATCTTCAATTAAATACCCGTGCAAAGCAAAATAGAACAGCATGCACATCTATTTCCTTGCAACCTTTTGTGAATTGCTGTTTGCAAACCCAATATACTGTACTGCTTCATAGGAATACTTACAAACCAGAGGAGGTCGTCAAAGTTATTATTATTTTTACTGAGTTGGTTTACCTAACTTTCTTATTCAGAAATGCTACTCCAAAAGCTGAAGTGACCAAGCTTCCTGCAATTCTAAAAGAGTTCAGCCATGTTCATATCTGTAATGCTAATGATAGTAAATGATGCCCCTAAATTTTCTGATATTATCATAGATTTTTGTTTTTTCATTGCACTGCATTGCTTTTGCTTTGAATTGGCTTATCAGGTTGCTTGATATTTATGTTAATTTATTTTGGGAACACTGTTAACAGTGTCTGTTTCTTTAATGTGTTACTTCTGTTCACTTTCTTGTATGTATCAGGAAACATCTTCAAAGTTCACAGGATATTACTGTATATTATATAAGGTAAATTTTCTAAACTTTATGCATTGCTTTTTTTATTCATATGAAATAATTACAAGTGGGGCTACAATCATTTACTTTGTTGTCGGGGAGAAAAAGAACTTGCAACGAATGCTTCAATGAATTCACAAAACTGTAAATGGAAAAATTAAAATATTAAAATTAAAATATATAATATAATATATGTTGCAATTGAATTTACACTGTATTGAACACACATGAAATGAGTTAAAATAGCACAATAAATTGACATTTATCAACAGGTATGATCATCAGGGGGTACTAGCATTTGTACCCACTACTAAGCAATACAAACTGTACGTCTGCAATGCATGCTTTGCATTGTGCTGCAGACGCTGTCTTGTTACTGCCCCATTATGCTCTTGGGAGCCTGTACAGACGGGCACTGTTCACCAGTCTCTTGGCCCTTATAATAATAATTGCTTACACTTATATAGCGCTTTTCTGGACACTCCACTCAAAGTGCTTTACAGGTAATGGGGACTCCCCTCCACCACCACCAATGTGCAGCATCCACCTGGATGATGCGACGGCAGCCATAGTGCGCCAGAACGCTCACCACAATCAGCTATCAGTGAGGAGGAGAGCAGAGTAATGAAGCCAATTCATAGATGGGGATTATTAGGGGGCCATGATTGGTAAGGGCCAATGGGAAATTTGGCCAGGATGCCGGGGTTGCACCCCTACTCTTTTCGAGAAATGCCCTGGGATTTTTAATGACCACAGAGAGTCAGGACCTAGGTTTTACGTCTCATCCGCAGGATGGCGCCTGTTTACAGTATAGTGTCCCCGTCACTATACTGGGGCATTAGGACCCACATGGACTGCAGGGTGAGCGCTCCCTGCTGGCCCCACTAACACCAAACCACCCTTGATGGTTCACATTGGCCTAGCTCATCCCCCATACATTCAATGACAACATTGTCAAATTTCTCATCTTGTAAGAAAGCTGAAAATCCACACCAGAGCTACACACTGTGTACTGTATGTCCATAGACAAATGTGCTGTTATGTTTTTGCTGTGGTTCTGGTACACATTAATCATCATACTGCTCTTAAATTGTACTAATGGCTGTTGTTAACCTAATTGCCACACTTTATGATATTAAGGAAAACTTTCCTTTCATTTGAAAATGTAGTAACAGGACAAGGTCTTTGGGTGAAAATCACCCACCTAAGGAAAAATAAATATTACTCCCTTTCCAGAGAACTACAGTAGTTTGTACAGCCTCTTAACCACCTCACTAGGTCATGTTTTATGCTTTCCATAGTGTAAACTGCTCCAAACTGCTTTATCAAATACAGGGTCGCGGGGGAGCTGGAGCCTATCCCAGCAGGCAATGGGTGCAAAGCAGGATGCACCCTGGACAGGATGCCAGTCCATCACAGATCACACACAGACTCAAACATGTACACACTCACAGCAGGGCCAGTTTCCCCAGAAACCAATTAATCCAGTATTTTGGATTGTGGAAGGAAATCAAATCATCCAGAGGAAACCCACATCAACACGGGGAGAACAAACAAACACATCTCCAGTCAATATTAAATAGTTACTTACATGTAAGTCTTTATATCATTTGTTGTTTTCTAGCATTCTGCTCCTTGGTCTTAGTGATTTTTATACACAGCTGTCCTAACAGTTGTGCTGTAGTACTAATCTGCTGTTTTCACTGACCTGCATCTGATGCAAAGCCCAGTCTCCCTTCAATAACGAAGATTGATGATGATTGTAAAGTAAAGCTAATTGTGTACGTCCGGTATAGGTTCAACACATTTATAGAATCATAATTTCTAATATGCTAAACGATTTCCTTTCAGTTAGATTGAATTTAGTAAATTCAAACTTATTAGTTTATTGGCCACTTTTTGAAGAATGTGCAGAAACCCAACCAGTGTGACAAATGTGATTACCTCATTTCTACACATACTACTGACAGAGCCAAACTGATGTAAAATGGTTTCCCGCAAGAATTTTGTGGTATTTAACATTTTGCTTAAAGGTGACTATGTCTTATTTAAAGCCTTCCCTAATGATTTTAGATAAGTCAACCTGTTGTAGCATGTACAGACTCAAATTCCGTTTTCGCCCTCAAGTACTTTTTTCTCAGCTCTCCTAAATTTTATTCACATTATGTATTCCGTATTTCATTTGCCTGAAGTCATACAGTTTACTGGTTAATGACTTCACACCATTCCGACATTAAAATGCCTTTGAAATCTGAACTAAAGCTTTTGGTTACTTCAGAAGAAACTCTTCACCGAAGACTCTCCCTGAGGCTTGAGTCATAATGCAGTTTTGATGAAACTTAAAAATAAGTTTCAACTGAATTTTACTCTAAAAGACCGTACATAAGAAGAGGTCATTAGTGTTGTAATTTGATGCTTTGATATTAAAGACGTTTTACCCAATCCCACCCAATAAAACAATAGTGGATACTTAGTCCTACTGTTAGTGTGGTAACTGGTCATAAGCAGGAAATGCCTTTCCTTCTGTAGGAAGTTGTTGTTTAGAATTTTGCTATATTAATTTGACACACCATTTGTGGGTTGTCTTGGTAATGAATATGTTTTATCAGTGGGAACTTATGTAGTCTAATTATTTGGAAGCCAGTTGCAGAAAATAGTCAGTGGAATGCCTCAGATTGTTGAATGTATGCTTTTAATGACATTACAATGTGCATCAACCAACCATCTGCAGTGCTTTTTAAACATTTGCATTTTTGTGTTCATATTATGCTTTGGGATTCTGTTTTAAAACATTTTGCATTTCCCCTTTTTAGATGCAATGGATCATTTATTTTCAGCTCATACAGTAACATTATTTACTGGTTTGCTATCAGAATGTTTCTCCTCATCTTAAATAATTAGTAACTTTTAGTTTAATATTTTTTTTCTGTTTGCATGCTGCATATACTATACATAACAAGAAGATGCTTAACTATTATTTGATATACCATACAGTGCAGGAGGGAGATTACTATAAAGCATCTGTGCCCAAAATCATAATCTAAAGATGATCTTGTATGTATACTATAAACTAGTGTTGGAGAATTGAAAATAAATACTGTATGTCTTTCAATATAACAACAATGTTTTTGTATAAAAGCTTCTGTCTACCTCAAAACGTGAACTTTTGGACCAAATGGGGAGAATTTACTTTTCTTACCAACAAATTGCTAGAAGCTGCTGTGCTTGGCTATTTCACAAGACGTCTTGAGAATGTCAGTTTCCAGACAAAAAAAAAATCTGCAGGCATCAAGCCATTGTTTTCTTTCTTTTGAAATCCACCACAGCCCATTTTTTCTGGTTTAAAAAGGAGACTGAAGGTGGTGGCTCAACAGAAATAAGCAGACGCAGGAAGGTGTGTGTGTGAAAGAATCTAACAATGTGGAATGTAAACACCACCAGTATTTGGTTTATGGAAGTGTGGCTTTTAGTGTGATAATGTTATAAAAAAACAAGTGCAATCAAAGTGATCTTGAATTTTTTGTGGTATTTTGGGTGGATAGAGGCAAGTATGGAATTGTATAACATTCTTTTATCCCCAGTCCTGTGTGGTTCGCACATGCAGCACACGCAGTGTTTATTTTTTTATAAGTGGAGAATTAAATTCTGTATTAAATCTTAAATCTGGAATACAGTACAACAGGATAATTTGGAATCCATACAAATAAACACAAACACAAAATCCAAATGTGTATTCTGCTATACACTGTAGATTTAGGATTATAGTCTTTAGTAAGAGTGTTTAGTGCTTTTTGGTCAATATTTAAATCACTACAGTACAATTCTAACTTGCCAGATGAAAGTGCTTGACATTATCAGTGGAGTACCTCATCTGTAGGTGTATCTGTGAAATTTGGCAACTCTAAAGACTGAGACTATGAAATAGGTTTGTGGCACGGTATGCTTTAATTGCTGCCTTCATGATAATGTGAAGATGCCAGCACCCATTCTTATCCAGGTTTTGACATAAGGCATTCAGGAAAAAAAAAGACTTAAAAAGCAAATCAAAAGCTGTTTCTGTTGTTTGGCTTACTGTGAACCATTAGTTTTTACAACAGTAAAATTCCTTGTCTTTATGCCAGCAATGATCTCATGCCTGTTTTGTTCTTGTTTGGTCTTTATCTGACTGTAATTTGTGTTGTGAGCTCTGTAGAGCTTAGAGTCTCCCCCCAACCCAATCAGATCCTGTCAGACCAGCAAGGCCAGGCATCTCCTAAAATGAAAATGCAAAACCCTCCTGTTATCTCCCAGGAAGCCCAGTATTAACTCTCTGCATAGACAACATGATAAGGAAGGTGCAAATAAATATTTCAGTATTGAGTGTTTTTTAACTAGTTCATCTCTCTTACAGAACAGTCCCCACAATGTCTGTGCCAAAAAGTTTCAGATTGGGTTATGGTATTGGAAAGTAAACTGAAAATAGGTGTGCTGTTACTTGATTCCCAAGTTTCTACTTAATAATAATATGAAAATATGCCCCACAGCTATAGGAGAAAGAGTCTATCGAAGGGAGGCCAGAGAAGGCCAAAGGCATTTTATGCAGGGAAAGTAGATAAAAAAAGAACTCAAGTTAAAAACAAAACATCAAAGGAACAGGTAATTAAGTGCTTATACTTAAAATACTTAAAATACGAATTTCAAGTCACAAAAGTCTAGTATCAAGTTCACTGAAAGTTCTAGTGATTCTAGCAATTCTAGTGATTCTAGCAATTGATACTTATGAACATATTTTGTTATTTTTTTTGTCCCTCTATGTAACTTGTATACGGCATTCTTTGGGTGTGTCTTTGGCTCCACAGCCGAAACGTTGTGTTTCTTTTCTTCTCTCTTCAGCATGGAATAAACCTTTTCTAGTTCCTTTGCAGCCTACACATGCTGACGCATCTACCTACTTGAAATATATACAGTAGATATACTGTTTTGTTTTAACCACATACAGGCCTTGGCATTCACAAATTTAACATACATGAATTAGCAGTATGGATGCAGAGGGATGCTATTCATGACAGTTCTCTGCAACAAGCCCTTGCAAATATTATGTTCCTATTGTATTAATAAATCACTTGTTTACCAGTCATTCTTAAAAAACATTTTGATATAATAAGTGACAGTCGCTTGATGAAAATAAAAAAAAAGGATTTTTTAGATTAAATCTAATATTATGCATGGTTATTTGAAAGTTGAATATTTGAAACTGACTTGAAAAAAGACGCCACAGAAACACTATGTAGGTAACAAGATAATTGTGACAGCTATGAGAAGATGGCGACATTACCCTGTCTAGTTAGGAATGCATACCATTACTAAATTTACACTTAGTAAACATACGTCAGCCACACATGTACCAGAAAATTACTCTGTCATGTCAGGGGCAAGACTGAACTGAGTTGCCCCATAAGGCAGAACTATGCAGAAATGAATTAACAGCTGTCATCAAAGGATGACCAGGGCTGTTATTTGTTAATTTTGCAACATACTTTTCAGAACAAAACAGTCCCATATAAAGTGAAATAAAAATATTACCATTATCTAGTATTGTCAAATATACACAATGAACATTAAATGTTTTAGCTGGGTGTTCTATTATTTTTTAAACCAAGAATTCAGAAATTAGGAATTTCAAGCAGATATACAGTACATGCCTGCTATTTCTATTTCATTATTCACAAATTTTCCAGTACTCAAAATAAATACATCCTGATTGTGTTCTATTTATTTCAGGTTCCCAATATTTTTTATTATTTAAAAATATTTTTTCTTAGTGATATACTGTAATACTTGGATAAAACCTAGAGAGGCAGTTAGTATTCCCACTGGAATTTTAAGCAGTTTTGTCAAGCTCCAGCCTTGGATAGAAGTGGTGCTGGAAGACACTTTAATTGATACATCTTAAAACATGAAAATAAAAATATGCCCTTTAAGTATTCATGCAGGTGATGTATATACTCATTTGCTTTTCTTCTCACAGGCTTTATGTCTCTAAGTTTGGCAGTAGATGAATTTTGCTATTTAATTATTTTTATGGAGTAGAGATTTACCCTGAACTGGACATATGTAAAAGGCTAATTTCTTACACTGTTTTATTGCTTTTGATCATTATTTAATGTGGTGTTTTTAAAAGTAATGTGCTATACAATACATTAAAAGCTTATATCATAAATTAAAGAAAAGCAATTTTAATTCGGGCCAGCCGGAGGAACTCTCACCTTGTAAATTTAGTAATATTTGAACATGTTCGAATCTTATTTTGTAGTACACTGTTATACACTGTGCCAAGGACAATGCCAGGAAATCCTGAATAGTACTTTGAGCTATTTCAATATGTAGTTTAAATATTTTTCTATTCCTTATGTTTGTTTGAAACAATTTCAACAACTGTGTAAATAATACATTTTGAATATGCTATCACTTGTGCAAAGTGGGATGATTTAAATCCCCTTAGAAATTGCAAACTATTGCAATCAGTGCAATCTATTGCTTAAAATGAGTTTTAAAGTATTTGTTAATGTCTTTGAGAGGCCCATTAGGAAAATGTGGTCATATTTCTAATATTCCAAATTCAAGGTTTATGAGTTTAAAAAAATAATAAGGTATAAATAGATTGCAAAATCCTTGAAAAAATATAAGCAGAAAGAAAGCACTTTATAAAATAATTACCAAAAACAGGACACAGGTAAAGAAATATATGCATCCAGGTGGGTGCTGCACATTGGTGGTGGTGGAGGGAAGTCCCCATTACCTGTAAAGTGGTTTGAGTGGAGTGTCCAGAAAAGCACTATATAAGTGTAGGGAGTTATGATCATAACTACAGTATTGATTATTGTTTTAGTAAAACCCCAGCACAGCTAAACAGCAATATTAGAAAGGGCAAGAATGAGAAAAAAGAAGACTTTAATAGAGGCTAAATTGAAGGTTTTTCTAGTACAACACAACAAGGGCAAAAGGTTAGTAAAGGATCTTCTAGTCACCTCCATCTGTACCATCAATTTCACTCTCTTACAGCTGAGTTTCTGCGATTCTGGTTAGGTGATTGTAGGCATATGTAGACGATTACAAAATAAAAATTAATCACTGTAACTGATGAGAATATCAGCATTAAATATGACAAGGATAACAGTCTGCTGTTTTATCTACATAATTTATAAAATATAATTTATTCCATTATTTCAAACATTATTGCTAAACTGTGTGAGGTATGCAAAATTCTTTTGAAGACCATTGTTGATACTGGACTTCATTCATGTGGAATTTGGCAAAACTGCTCTTACACCACAAATGTTTAATTTTTTATTTTACAACCCACGATATCCATTTAGCAGTGATTAAAATGTTTTTAAACGTTCTTTTAATTGACATGACTGTACATAATATATCAAAGACATCTATAGACAGGTGCTACAGCTTATTTCTGTTTCTGTTTCATAATATAGACATACTGTAACACATGATGACTTTCAAAGTAAAGAGTTTATAAAAGTCCCTTTTATCATTTATATTGTTTTCTAATCTTTAATGTTCAGGTAAAAGGGCCCAATTCAGTTTGTTTCTGTTTGTATATACAGTATATTGAAATCCTAATGATAAGGAGTTACAGTATCCCAATTCAATAAAATTAAAAACACTTAACACGCAGCATGAAAAGAAAGTCTTAGGCTTCAAAATATTTCTGGGTCAAGTCTGTTGTTTGAGATAACTGCAGAATACAGATATGTAAAATCCTTGTCTTATTTTTCCATTGCCAGTATGTGGCCTAGCATTTCATTCACTCTGAGCATAGGCACTTTGCCAAGAAATTCTACTCCTCTGTTTATCAGACTTGCTGTAGTTTAATAAATATTACTATTTCATGTGATGGAAATGACATGTTACACTTGTTCCTGTTACAGCTTGTTATTACAGGTTTGAGACTTATTTTTTTAAAATAAAAAAATAGTCAAATGAATGAGTTATACCTCATTTATACTGTATGCAACTTTATACAATTTTGGTCACAACCTTATAAAATAGATGATGTTGCTCTGGAATCAGTCCAAAGAAGAGAAACCAGATACATTCCAGAGCTTAAAGGAATGTCCTGCTTTGACAGGTTAAAAGAGCTGAATATTTTTATTCTTAGACAGGGCATGGAGCTACCTAGAAACTATGTGGTTGTGCGTTTAAATCTGCGAATGAGAGGAAGTTCTTTTTATGCTGAGGGTTGTGGGAGCATGGAAGAAGCTACCTAGTCATGCTGTTGAAGTTGATACCATGGCTGAATAACTGGATGAGATCCTTGAATCAATTAGCTACTAAATATGAAATGAGATTGATGAACCGAATGGTCTCCTCTTATGTTTTTATATTTTTATTTATGAAGACTTTCACAAGATTATCCGTGGTACACAACACAACCAACAGAGATGTTGTTTGTGTTTAGGAACTTATCAATATTATCAACCTTTTAATTCACAAAAAGAACGGTGTAATGTGTTGTGGTACTATGTAAGTAACACCTGTGAAGCAGCCATATCACCCTGCAGCTCACAGCTGAGAACTTACTGAAGCTAAGGAGATGAGAGCTTGGTTAGTCCCTGGATGGGAGACCTCCAGGGGGAAAACTAAGGTTGCTGCTAGAAGAGGTGTTAGTGGGGCCAGCAGGGGGTCCTCACTCTGTAGTCCATGTGGGTCCCAATGCCCCAGTATAGTGACGGGGGCACTATACTGTAAAAAGGCGCTGTCCTTTGGATGAGATGTGAAATAGAGGTCCTGACTCTCTGTGGTCATTAAAAATCCCAGGGCGGTTCTCAAAAAGAGTAGGGGTGTAACCCCAACGTCCTGGCCAAATTTTCCCTTGGCCCTTACCAATCATGGCCTCCTAATAATCACCATCTATGAATTGGCTTCATTACTCTGCTCTCCTCTCCAGTGATAGATGATGTGTGGTGAGTGTTCTGGTGCACTACGTTTGTCATCGCATCATCCAAGTGGATGCTGCACATTGGTGGTAGTGGAGGGGAGTCCACATTACCTGTAAAGCGCTTTGAGTGGAGTGTCCAGAAAAGTGCTATACTGTATAAGTGTAAGCAATTATTATTATTATGAAAATAAATAACACAGCTGTGCTGCAGGGGTGCCTTCCTCACTGTTTTTGGCTATATATTCCTATCATTCTTTACCAAATGCAACACAGTGATTTCATGACAATCCATTTTTTTAATTGGTATTTTCTAATGTTATCTCTTTCTCTTTCAGTGTTTTCTTCTTGAATTATAAAATGTGAAATCATATTTTGGTACTAATCATGTGATACTTCTAGGTGATGCAACGTAAGAGGGATAGCAAGCTATTTAGAAGCAGCTAAGGAAATACGAGACCTAGTCACTATTAAAGACTGAATGGACAACTGGGCATTGAGTTCAAATGACTGCAAACTCAGCTGCTGGTGTTTTAAGCAGATCCAAGCCTCATGTGAATGCCACTCCTGTTCTATCCTCCCTCATTGGATGTCATACAGGATTGCCTTCAAAATCATTCTTCTGACCTAAAAAATACTAAACAATTGAACCTCTTCCTGTCTAGAGCTATTATGCTTGACAGCTCAGCTTTTTAAATTCTGATTTTCTTTTTGTCCCCATAACAAGACTTCATTCTGTTGAACAATAAGTTTTTCAAGGAATAAACTTTGGAGCAGTGTATTTCTTAACTTTTCATACAGAAATGGTTTTTCTTTCATGTTCTTTCTACCTATGTAGTGTTAACCTCCACTGCAAAGGGTCCTTGAGATGCAGCAGCCATATCACCCTGCAACTCACAACTGACAACCCACTGAAGCTAAGCAGGTGTAAGCCTGGTTAGTACCTGGATGGGAGACCTCCTGGGAAAAACTAAGGTTGCTGCTGGAAGAGGTGTTAGAGGGGCCAGTAGGGTATGATCACCCTATGGTCTGTGTGGGTCCTAATGCCCCAGTATAGTGACGGGGACTCTATACTGTAAAAAGGTGCCGTCCCTTGGATAAGACATAAAACCAAGGTCCTGACTCTCTGTGGTCATTAAAAATCCCAGGGCAATAGAATCTCAAGGCAAATCTCAGGGAAAAGAGTCCTGGCCAAACTTCCCATTGGCCTTTACCAATCATGGCCTCCTAATAATCCCCCTCTATGAATTGGCTTCATTACTCTGCTGTCCTCCCCACTGATAGCTGGTGTGTGGTGAGCGTTCTGGTGCACTGTGGCTGCCGTCACATCATCCAGGTGGATGCTGCACATTGGTGGTGGTGCAGGGGATCCCCATTACCTGTAATGCGCTTTGAGTGGAGTGTCCAGAAAAGCGCTATATAAATGTAAGCAATTATTAATTATTATTATTATTATTTTTAGATGTCATGACATTAAAAGTACTAATAATGCTCTGGGATATTCTGACTTGGAATGTTGTGTGCAAATATTTTATTCCGTATCTAAAAGATTGCACAGAAAGGTACGAAGAACTGAATCTCTTCAGTATTGGGAAGAGGAGATTATGAGGGGACTTGAAACAAGCATTGGAAATCCAGAACTGTATTGAACGAGTGAGGCTAATGGATTAATTGAAGTTCGGCAACTAAACAAAAACAAGAGGAAATATACAGTAGGACTGAGAGCTAAGCACATTTTTACTCTAAGGGGTGGTAAGTGTTTGGAACACGCTTCACTACGAGCCTTCAACAAATATCAGGTTTAGATCCTCCAATCCACACGCTACTAGTAAACTATTGAGCATAAACTGCCTCCTGTCATTTGTAACATTCCTATGTCGTTAGCTTTTCAGTGGAAGCTGGGTGGACGTTATTGAGAAACAAAGCACAATATGTAAAATTCTTCAGCAGCCTGAAGTGTTTTTTAAGCAAGACATTTAGAAATTTCTATTGCAAAAGCTAGGCATTTAACAATCTGCTTAGTAGATATTACATTCGATCTACAAATTAAAACTGGCACAAAGTTGACGTAACATGAACATAACAAGGTTATACCTCCATTACCGTCCATTTAGACTGGATATATCCTATAGTAATCACCCTGCTGCCATACATATTCTTCATCGGAAATAATTATGCGAAAGAACAGTGCCATCTAACAGAACTGTAAAAATCTCTGATAGGCGAATCTTTTTGTGTATGTTTTGTATCTCCTAAGTACTGTAATACTTGAAAAGTGAAAAGAGCAATAAGAGCTATTATTACACAGTGCAGCGGCTCTGTGGCTAAGGATCTGCGCCTGTGGCTGGAAGGTTGCCGGTTCGTATCCCACGGCCAGTAGAGGAATCCTACTCCATTGGGCTCCTGAAAAAGGCCCTTAACCCCAACTTCTCCAGGGGCGCCGTATAAATGGCTGACCCCAAGCTTCTCTCCCTGTCTGTGTGTTTCATGGAGAACAAGTTGGGGTATGTGAAAAGACAAGTTCCTAATACAAGAAATTGTACAGTATATGGCCAACAAAGTGATCTTATAAGATCATTTTAGAATAATAGATAACAGATAGGTAACATAATTTTAAATAAAATAAAGTTAAGTTACAATTAGGAAAATTGCAATTTTTAACTGATCCCTTTTTCCAGTATAATATAAATATCAACACTGCTTATATCATCCATAGTCTTCCTTACACCATTTGCACAAAATTGCTTTGTAACAACCACATGTAATGAATGTAGGGTTTTGAATCACAGTTTTTAGATGTTGCTTGTAATGGAGAACAAATACTTTTATTTAGTGAAATTATATTTAAATTAATAAGGCCACATAACTGTGATATCAATATGATACCTACATTATTAGAGTTATGTTTCTATGTAGCAGCTATGAAAGGCCCAAGAAAATTGTTGAAACTCTTCATCTTACTGAATTTGCCAGGAAGCCTTAATATTAACAGGAAACTAAAAAAGCATTTAAACATTCTTGAAAGGATTTTTTTAGCAATTGAATCATCTGTCCCTATTACCCTATCACAATACTGACCATTAAAAGAAATAGAAATGTTTGAACAGAAGTGGCGTTCAGTAACTTAAAAGAGAGATTGAAGAACTGGGTTGTCTGGAAGCCTTTTTGTTAACCGTTAATGATTTTGTTGTTTTAGTAATGATAGTGATGCTTTTCAATCAGATCGTGTATACAAATAGGTGGAAACATTGGCAGAGAGGAAAACAATAGTCTGCCTTCCCACATCCTCATGTGTCTGTAGGTGGATCTCGCCTGTATGTCTAATAAGATTGTAAAATGCCCTTTTTATCAGTTGTCTTGGTAACACATACTAATTCATGTTTAACTGGGTCTTTGAAGACCTCACATTGCTGCTTTTGTCCCCCTTAGCAAACAGGCTACTGTATATGCAGTTACAGTGAAAACTGGACCTCGGCCTTTAATAATCTGTAGGAAGGTGTTACCTTCTCTTGTTGGGCCTGGCTTAGGTTTTTGTGAAGTCTAATACAAAATAACTGTTGTATTAATGATTAATTTGCTGATGAAGCACAAATACCGGAAAAACAAAGATTAGGCTTTCTGTAAGCATTAAATTCTTAGCACCCTGCTGACAACAGAGATCTGTTATCCTGAGATGAGATTCAATCTCTTTTGGGCTTGGGGCTGTTAATTTTATTACCCACATTTACTTGTATCTGTACTGTATTTGGAGGCAAACACCTCTTAATAACGGGTATTTGTTTATGTAATGTGCATGCTGTGCATTTTACAGAAAGTAACCTTCAATCACTGCTTTGAAAAGCTAATGGAGACAGCATCAAGTTCACCCCACATTGCTGGTCTTTTAGGATATGACTTTTTAAACAGAACTGACAACCACTTCAACAATATAAAACAATAAGGACAATTAATAACAAGAGAGCAGATCTAATCCATCTGGTACTTTGTAGTTTATTGATCTAACCATCTCATCTAGCCTTTTCTTGAAGGAAGCCAGGATATCATCTTAAACAAGATTATTTCATACTTCCACAACCCTTTGTGTAAAGCACAAAGTCTCCTTTTCTATGTTTTAAATTCAGTCCCAAATAATTTCGACTTTTGGTTTCCGTGTAACTGTTCATTGTGAAGAAGTCCACTGGTTTGACTTTGTCAGTCCTTTGACAAGGGCATAAAGATAAATAAAGTTCAGTTCTTGCAGCCTGTCAGTGTAGGACTTGCTTTAAGTCCAGGGATGCATCTGGTTCCTCTTCTCTGGACTGATTCCAGTGCAGCAATATCTTTTCTGTAATTGTACACAATTTTCTAAATGAGGCATTGCTAGTGTATGCAATTTTAATATTAACATCCCTTCATTTGAATTCTCCACTTCTGATTATGTATTCTAACATTTTGTTTTACCTATTTTATTGCTTCCTCACAGATGTAAACAATGTCAACGTGATCACTTTAGTCTTTTCCATAAATTGCCTCTTTTATCTCAGTGTTTCTCATTTTGTATTTATAATTTGTTTTTGCTTCCTGCATGCAAAACATGTGAAACATAATTGTCATTTGCCAGGTGTTTTTTCCAAGTTTGGAATTTTATCTAAATTGTTTTGAATTTCATTTGTACCTTCTACATTGTTTTAAAATTAGGAATAGACACGGTCCTAGTACAGATCAGTGTGGTACACCATTAATTTAATCACCTTTATCTAAGTATTCAACTCTTATCTGTACTCTGTTTTCTATTTGTTAAAGCCAAAAAGAAATATACTTACAGGCAGTATTTTGACTAATTCATGTTGACTAGTCCTAGGATATAATTTCTATAACCTTACGTATAATATATGGCAGTCATATAGGTCTATAACTGCTTTGGTTATTTTTGTCACCCTTTTTGTGGATGGACATGGCACTGGTGATTTTAATTTTAATTTGAGTAATTTTGAATACACTGGGATCTACACATAGTTCTATACCTCATTCTGCTTGAAGAAAAAATATATTAGATGGATGTAATTATATACAAGCTTAGAACAAAATGTGCCATAAGTAACAAATAAAGTCTGAAAGCAGCTTTAAGCTTGAGTGGTTTATTATAACATTCAGTAAAATAAAAAAAATGCTGATCAGCTAAATCTTCCACAAACAATATACTGCAGAACTGCAATTTCATTAAGGGTCAAAGTATATCGTTCTGAAATAGCACTGTTTTTTGTGTGTGACTGTGCAGTCACTTTTGCACAACAGTCTTTAAAAGAAGAGAAAGAATCATAGGTTCATTATTTTAATTTCATGGACTAAAAATATTTATGAAAAATATTTCATTTTGTGCCATTAGATCTGAGATCTGTTAAAAGAAAATGAGTGCTGTAAGTTAAACCATTAGGAGCTGGCCTTTAAATGCTTTCAGGAAGGACAGCTTCAATTATGTTTGATTAGAATAGATTTTTATGCTTCATTGCCAGATTTTATGACACATTACCTCAAGCATCTAAATGCATATTCTAATACAATTAGACAAATATGTATTTATTGGATTCTCTTTGAAAGGCTTCCCTTCATTGTTTTTGATTCTGAGTATACTTTAGAAGACCATTTTCCCCTTGATTTATGTAACTGATTAAAGTGGTTTTAAATGGAGCCTGACAGGTCAATATTCTTTCATGTCATGACCCAGAAAGCTCTTGTCAAGATGAATGTGGTAGATTGTTTGTCTGGATAACTGAGATCATTAAATGTGTTCACAGGTCCATCCCATCTTTTACTTATCAGTTTATTTTTTCAGCTTCTTACTGTTGACTTTGTGCTCAGCTCTATGTTACTCCTCAGATGGTGTGCTGAGTATATATCTCCATACTGCAATTACAGTTTACAGAGTTACCATTAATTCTAAGAATATTCTAATCTTTCGAATGCCATATTGGCCCCATTCTCAGCAAAACAAAAACACTATCCTGTTATTATTTTGGGCTTTCTCTAAATTGGGTAATTGAAAATTATTTTAGAAATACAAAGTATGATTGTTTCCTTCAGTTTCAATTTTATGGCAAATTTAAATATTTTTCTGAATATATAGCATGTGCTATTTTGGCTTTCATGCTCACACTAGTATGAACATGGGTTATTCTCATAACTGGGCATACTGTAAGTAAGGGTATAAATTGTTTGCAAACAGAAAGTCCCCACTTGTGAGCTTCATACTGATCCATTTAAAGAGGAGCTCAATATCTGCTTCTGTGTCTGGTTACTTCATGAAGGCAGTTACATGCGTACTTTTCTCATTTGCATAGACTGTCATTTTGGAAGGATCTAAGGAAGGCCAGCATTCTCCTGTCTTGCATTACAATAGGAATCACTTTTAAAGTTAAAAAGGAATGAAACCACTGTAACTTCAAATGTAATGAAATGCGCTGCCTTATAAAAATAGGTTTGAAAGCTGTCTGCCAAACAGAGAGGATGTTTGGTGAAAAGAATCAGTTCTAGTAACAATGGAAGTGGGGCTTTGTATACTGAAAATAACTGTATAATGAAATGGACTTCAGAATTGTATGTGAGTTGACAGTGTTCATTAGAATTAAATGGAGCAGCAGATAACAGCCTGGATATTTCAGTACGTATCTGGCAACACTGTAATTGAAATAAACTCTGTACACAATGTGCTATTGAAGCATGATTGTCCCATGTTTGAAGTAGTAAAATGAGGTATGTAGAATGAATATGGAAACATCTAATCTAATTTTAAAAAAATTACATTGTTTAAAGTATGTTCCTTTGGCATTTTCTGGAACTTTCTATATTAACTGTTGCTTAATTGATTGATCTGTGCCTATTGCAGGCAGTCCTGCATTTAAAACGTGTCTCCTGTTCAGAGATTCAAGCCTACTCCCCCATAGTTTATACAGTAAAAAGACAGAGTCTGTGCCTTTGGGGATTTTGAATACTTAAATCAGGTAATCGTAGTCAAAATTGAAAAGGTTTTGTGTATGGCAAAAGGTTATGATAGACAAGAACAAGATAATAGGATACTATTAATGACAAATCAAAATATGAAGAGTAAGTTGTTCATGACTTAGTCATGCTATCTAGAAGGGCTTGGCATTGATAAGAATACATGGCTCATCAAGTAAAATTATATTCTTTGGGTAAATGTAAACCAATCATATATGACATCATTTTTCCAGTTCAACTTTACAAGGAAATGGTGCATTAAAAACTCCATATTGAATGTATATCTACTGTAGTTCCATTATTTGGAGTCGTAAATCTCACTGAAGTTGCAACAGATGTGTGAGCTACAGGATACGGCAGTCCCCAGGAACGTCAAGCTGTCAGGCATTTTTGAAATTAAGAAAGTGTCAGGGTCACCTTCCTTCACATATTGAAAATAACTTTTATCCTCACAAAATGTTGTGCAAAAATCATTAATATTGCTACTTTCTAACTCTGGTTCAAAAATGTGAACTGTAGGAATATTATGAGTCAGGGTATTAAGATGAAGGATGAAAATATGTAAGAAAATGTACCTCATATGCAAGATTTTCATTTGTTTATGAAGCTGTTTAGCGTATGGCTAAAATAATTAGTATAAAGTGTGAGTACCTGAAATAGTTTCTCACATTTTACAAGTATAAAGCATGAGTGGTTTGAAATAATTCATTGTCTAATATTGGCATCCTTTTAAACATCCATTAGCAGAGTGTGACCTTTTAAAAACTGTTAAAAATTGATCAGCATTAATCCAGCGCATTTATGATTCATTTTCACGTCACATATGACATTTAAAAATGTACTGTAGATCTAGTGCTTGATTGAAATTTAAAAATCACTGAGGCTGTAGTCTTTTCTTTCTTAAAATTAAATTAGTGAAAAAACAATTACAAAAATAAGAAAATAACACGGTGTCCATTTTCTCTAGCTGTGTTTGTACTAAATTTAATCACGGAATTCAATCACAGAATTTATTCGAATAGTTTATTTCTATATTTTTAAGATTTTAGTTTCTTTGCTCTTTAATAGTTTGTTTCTATTAACAGACCTGGTTTGTACAGTATGTCAGTTTAGCTATTGCTGGAATAGAAAAACAGCTGTTTATTATTGAATGATTTTGTAAAAGTAAAAGCATAGTTAGATTTAAATCTGACCTGAAGAATGTTATTGCTTGATGTGCGACACACAAAATTAATTTGAAAAATGCTAATCCTTGTTTTTCAGTAAAAAAGTATCATATAACTTGGGATCTTTTCAAATCAAAGCAAGACTGAATTGATTAGGAGTCTTCTGTTTTGTCAAAACATTGTGTTTACCTAGGAACAAAAAATAACACTCATGTAAAAGGCTATGATTTAAAAAGTTAAAGAAATGATCAAAAATCAAAAGGAATCATAAATGGTGATTAAAAAATCAGTTTCCTGTCTCAAGCTTATGAACAGTAGTTGTAGTCTACAGCCCTACAATTATTAGGCTTCTTGTTGTCACAATTACTTTAGATTTTCCTGTACTTGAAGCCTTAAAAATATATTACTCTTAAACAATACAGTAGAGTAACAAGTGTCAAATTATCCAGAGCTGACCAAATGTTTTGGAAATATTCTAATTGCAGTATTCCCTGTCTTACTGCATTTTATTATTTCTCATGTGATGAAAGAAATCCAATTGCTTACACAGTCTTGTAGACCTGCAGTATGTCTATAGTTACATTGGCAATGTGTTACAGCATGCTGCTTGTGTTTTGTTAGTCTTTCATTGAAGTCAGTCAGCACTTGGTATGTTTTTGCATAGTCAGTGGTCAGCTAACTTAGACTGAATGTAGTGACAGTGATTGACATGTAGTGGATGCATAATAAAACTAGATTGGTGCTTTTTTTTCTTTGACCTGAACATAATAGCAACATATGTATTTGGACTATCCTTGTGTTTTCCTGTTTATTGAAGCCCTCTATTAATAGTGTTGACACAGCAATATATAAAAATAAGCAATCCTGAGAAAAAAAAGGCCATGCTACTTAGAATTCATCAGCTGCTAGGTCTAAGAGGTATTTGAGTTTCTACAGTGCAAGCACTTTTCCTGTCCTAATCTTGAACCGATTACATCCGAGCTCGGGATATATTTATTTTTACTGTATCTGTCTCTCCTTTCATACAATTCATAAATAGAACTGAGTAAGCCATAAATAAGTAGACTTAAGAACTGAAAATACATTCTGTTCAATTGGAACAAATGAGCAACCAATATACTTTATTATGCATTTATATTCTAAATATATTATATATATTTATATTATACCTCATTTATTTCCTTCCTGCCGCTCTACATTCCCCACATGTTAATAACGTGCAGTTGATTACAGAACTCTTTTGAGGTCACATGGGGTGTTATTGTTATATTGTGTTTCGTTTCACTGAATTCCTGGGTCTTAAAATGCCCAGTTGCAAAGAGCTCATGTGACATGGATGTTTTCCTTTTGATTTCCCTCCATTCGTCTTAAAAGCTGTTTATTGTTTGTTTTTGTTTTGGTTGCTTTGTTTTGATTAGTTCTGGCTCCTGCTTCGTCTGGCATTCCATTTAGGGATGTAAGCAAACACTTTGTTGGTGGAGTGCATTTGGATATGACGATGACCAGGAAACCAGCATAAAGATATGCAAAGAGACTTTTAAGTGATGAAGAAAAAGGTTATAACAAACAATAATTAAAATTAAACGGGTTTTGACTAACACAATTTACAAGTAAAAGAAAAAAAAGAGGAATGAAGTAACTTAAGTCAGTAGTGGTTATCATGTTTAAATATGTCATCTGGGAAATATAAAGTATAAACCTCTTTTTCAAAAGCTCAATTTTTGTCGTTTTATCCATTTTAATTTTATTGCCTGTATTGCATTCTGATTATTTGTTGCTCTTATTAACATTTTTCCACTGGGTTCCACACCGCTGTCCCAAACTGTCTGTGACTGTATTTCTTCATGCATTACTCAAATTGAGTACTAGTTACAAATTGTACCAGTTTCAATGCAGATGAATTGGATATATATGCATGTTTAGAAATAACTTTTGTTTCTGTCTTTATTGTCATTAAACCAATGTGAATTTGTAGGAACAGTGTGTGGAGAAGTGTTTGTATCCCTAAGTTCAGCATGAATGCTATGATAGGCCAGGCAGTAAAGATTATACAGTACGTTTTGTAGTTTATTTTAATAAGCTTTTAATTATTCTGTGGATTATTTATAATGGAAAAGACATCAATAATACCATACATCTCAGCCTGACACATCTACAGCATACATTCATACATCTACAGCAACAGATTGACTTTGTTGCTGTAGATATGAAGTTTGATAATAAATAACTGTGATTAACAAGGAATTTGGTGGATCTATTCAACCATTCTAAATCTCTTCATCTATTATGGGATTGTGGGGGGGGGGGGGGAGCTAGAATCTATCCTAGCAAACAATGGGTGCAAGGCAGGATACAACCGGGATGGAACACCAGTCAATAAAAGGCACACACAGACACAATTACGTATGCACTCACTTCGGGGCCAGTTTTTTACACAACCCATTTACTCTAGCATGTTTTTGAACTGTGGGAGGAAACCAGAGCACCCAGTTGACACTCATGCAAACATGGGGAGAACATACAAACTCCACTCAGACAGCACCACAGGAATTGATCCCAATGCCTCAGCGTTGTGAGGCAGCAATGCTAACCACAGCACCACCATACACCTCTGTATTTGTACAGTTAAAGTCCTAATGTGATGGATATTTTACCCCTTTTTTAAAAGGTTATCTAGTTATCTACTTTTTTAATGCTTTTCTAGTGCTTCAGTATATCTCCCCATTCTGGTGAAAGACTTCCCTGCTTGGGACTCTGTAGTGATCACAAGGACCTAGTGCATATATATCCATTGAGGTTTGTTATAATTTTACCGTTTCTCAGGGCCTATAATGCCAAATGAGCCAAAAGTGAAATGTTATTCTCATGATTTCTTTCTGTTCGACTTATAATAGTATTTGGCCTTAGCTTCCTGCTCTATAGGACTACACTATGTAGACTTAATGTTTATTCACAGCACTGCCGACTTCCTACTTCTAACCACTGACCTTCCTGTTTTCATGGGAATATTAAGTATTTTCTTGTGAATTTGTGGGGGGGTGTTTTGTTTTTTTTGCTCTTTTTCCCAAAGGCCAAACACATGGAGGCTATTTTAAAAATTATACAGTGGGCTTTGGTACCTTTGTTTCCATACAGTAGGTATTTGAATTCCATTACCAAATAATGCGATGGCACCTTTATTATGTTGTCAGGTCCAGCCTTTCAAAAAACAAACACTCAGAGAAACATGGCTGAATCATTAATTTTGCAGTTTGCATTTTCCAGAGTGATTTATTGGTAGTTATTCTTAATGTGATTAATGCAACACAATTCATAACATGTTATCAGTTATTCTACATGTTATTATTTAAATATGCTACTTTAAATTCTAATTCAAATTTTAAGTTAGCTCAGTCATTGTGCGATGAAACCTGTATGTTCTTCTGGACTCAATTTTATCTTACAAAAAAGGGTGGTAGTTTAAGTTTTATACATAAGATTAAAATCAGACTTGGAATCAACACAGGAAATTATAGATACTGTATGAACTACATTTAAGGCAGTATTTACATTAAAATAAGTCATGCCTGTGTTTAATATTATCTACATTGTAGTATTTTGTAAAGCATAAAACCTAACAGGAATTTTTAAGAGTAGTAGCAAAATTGACAGTTTATTTTAGTTCACATTAGACATCTTTTATCTGTTTTGTTAATGAGAAGGTAATGAGAAAAATCAGTTTCTGTCTGCTGGTAAGATTTGAGGACTCATAACATTGTTTTTTTGTTTCTAAAGCACAAACTTAATATTATACTTACAGTATAATGATAATTAAACTAAACAGAATAACATGAATCTCCTCGTGTTCATCTTTCTGTCCTTGGCTCATTCGATTCTTTAAAACCCACATACTGTACAGTTAGTGCACTGATGCTCTTTTTTTTTGCAGTTACCTGGCTGACCAGTGCTGGAATGGCGGATGTATCTACCTGATCATGCTGCGTCGTATCAAACGCAAAGCTCCTCTTCCTCCTTGCAATGGCAGCAGCAGCAGTGAGCACAGGATCAGCGTTTCCTCTGAGCCCAGTGGCAGTCCAGCACAGAATGGCAAAAGGACTCGGAAATTTGGGGTCATCTCTCGGTCCTCCTTCACCCGGGACAGCAAAGACAGCCGGGACTCCGAGGTAGATAATGGCCGTTGTAACTCTATGGATGCTGAGCTCTTGCCATCACAGACCATTGGCCCAGGAGCACAGTCTTCAGAAGTGAAGACAGGGGACAGCAGTCCAAAACCAGAGCAGTCCCTGCCCAATGGAGAAGCCACTTCACCTCTGAGTGACAGCCACCTAAGGATTCATCTTTTGGAGGGTGGGAAAACCGAATCTCTGAACAGCGATCACTCCTCTCAGGTACGCTGCTGTTTTCCATGTCATGGTTTCTCCACAGGTGTTAAAAATCTTCAGTACATCAAGATTGATTCGATTCACCTTTGAATGTCTGCAGAGAATAATTTTCTCAGCAGCACTAATGTATTTCGTGTATATTGTTGAACGTAAAGTCAAGTAGTTTTCAAAATTAGTGCAGGTGGGTAGCTGCATCAGCATGCGTAGGCTGCAAAGGAACAAGTAATAGGTTTCTTCCATGCTGAAAACAGAAGAAAGAAAACACAACGTTCTGGCTGTGGAGCCTTCTTCGGGTGTGCTTCTTCACACCACAGCACCACGGTGCAATGGCCTGTACTTGTTGAGCCACCCAGGAACCCCTCAAGCTGATACTATTTTATTAGGGAACTACACTGGAATTATGGAATCAGCATGATGTACTAAAATGCATCTGTTCTCTGTTTTATTGCTAAAACTAAATTGGAGCATAAACCAGTACAGAGCAATGTTAGTACAATTACTTTTTCAATAAACTATGTTTATAGCAGTTAGCTTGTGCAGTGTTTTGGAATATGAATCTCATAAATAGCAATCTGATTCTGTTTTATAATGATTTACTCATACAGTTCTGCATTTTCCTGTCCAAATAGGTTAGAGATATTTCTTCTCTTTAATTGCATAATTTCATATAATCCATTATTTTGTGTATATACTGTTAATTAACTTATTCTGAGCTTCTTATTATCCATCTTGTGAGGAGATGGGGATATGAAACTAATTCAATTACCTATACACATTAAACTGTCACTTCAGTGAGACTCTAAGGTCAGGTTATTCTCAGCACCTGCACCTGATTTCAAGAAATGTGATACAGGACTGTATGAATCTACATTTAAGGAAACTGAGAAGTAAATCTATTTTAGTTTATAGCTTTTGCCATGTGTGATTAAACTTCACTAATAACAAATTTCTCCTCTACGATAAAATGTTGAACATGTCTGTGGACTTGTAACAATACCGTGTTAAACATATGTTGTGTGTTTATCATTTGCAATACAAGGTAAAGGAATGAGAAAATGAGCATAACTAAAATGGAAGTCAATTTAATATAAATGTTAAATTCCAGCATAGAGTCCTATTGTAGCACCTGTTACTGGCTGCTTTATTGGTCCAATAAGCAATGTAGCTGCTAGGAAGGTTAAGTAAAGTATATGAGCATGTCTTAAATATTTGTTTGTGCTTGATAGCACTGAAAATAACTACTTTAAGTACTTTAAAGTGTCAGGTGACAAGTAAAAATCTACCGTACATAATAGATTACAAGGGATTGTGGGTAACTATAACTATTATTATGACTTTAATGTATTAGTCTTAGTGTAATTTAAGGAAATGGCACAGTTTGTCCTTTGGTTGTTCATACTTAATATGCTGACTTGATAAGGATCAGTATATTTTTATGAGAAACATTAATTAATCTCCTAGGTAAAAACTTCAAAGACCTGAATAGAAAAAGGATAAACAAAGAGAATCACAGATTAAGAGTGCCTCATGGAATCTGCAGATACCAAAGATATTATAGACAGTCATGTATATCTAAATATCATGTTAGACTTCTGTTCCTAAACGTTTGCTGATGGTTTACAAATATCAACATCTGCCTTGCTTATAAAACCTTTGCACCTCATTTTTCTGTTTCATATCCGAAGGAGCACTGCTGTTAGTCAGTGGATGGAATACTAGGGAAATGTTCTGATGTGAATGTTACCTGGCTGCTTCATTCAACATACCTCTTGAGACAGACACATTTGCATGATTGTAAATGGTTCAGGATGTAGCTCCAGGTGGTAAAAAAAACAACTTGTACAACTTGTACAGGGAAAATAAAAACAAATGAGAAAACTGACAGCCATACATCACACTGTTGCTCAATGATGGTAGTCTCATGAAGCCTGCCTTCAAAGAGAGACAGACTTGTTATTCTGTTTCCATGTTCAGAGAAGTCAAAAAAACCCTACACTTTACATTAAAAGCCATTGAGCCGGTGAACACTTGCTATACTGCTTGAAGAGCAGAGGAGATTGTAAGACTGGATCTCCAGGATAATTTCAATGAGCCAAAAAGTAACTTCATTTTAGTACAAGAATAATACTCTGGTAGCGTAGTGCCTAGTGATACAGCCTTACAACTTTTGGATCCTGGATTTAATTCTTTACTGGAGCTTCCCCTGTCTGGATTTTTCCAGATTCTCTAGTTTTTCCCAGATTCTAAACGACCCACAGATTGAATCATTAATCTTTTCATCGTGTTTTTTTTAGTTTGCATACTGCAATGAAATACCCTGTCCAGGGTGTAGTCATGCCTTGTGTATTATTCTTCCAAGATATCTTCTAGGTTATAGAAGCCTTTACCAGGAATAAGCAGTTTGCTGATGATGGATGGCTTAATGGAATAATACTCCACTGGAATTCATTATAAGTATTAACTGCATAGATTTTCTTTGTCTAAGTATGGCATGTAAAGAAATTCTTTCCTCTCTTTAAAAAAAACTGTTACTGTGGTTTCCTGTGGCAGGATTTAAAATGCAAGGGTGCTTCACGTTTTGTGTAGTCTATTAAACAATCCAGGCTGATTTTTCTTTTTGTATTCCAGAAATTCATTGTTGACCACTTTTTGTCAGTATATGACACTCTCTTTTAATGCTAATAGCTAAACTATTAAGTAAAATTATGTAGGTAGTAACAAGCATACCTCATTTACTGCTAGTTTAATAAATTTTGATTATATGATCATTTAAATTGCAGCAAGGAGTGGTTTCACAGAAAACACAATGAACTTATATTATACTGATATTAAAACAACCTGTATCCGATCAATTGAAAGTGTACAGTAATCTATCTTTAGTAAAATCAGTAGAAATCTCAGTGTTTGAAGGTCGACTTAGAATGTCAAGCTGTTTGGTTAAAAACATACAAAAAATGAAAAAATGAAAAAATAAGAATAAAACATAGCACTTTTTTCATGTTAAAATACAGTTATCTTTAATTCATAACTGCAGACATTAAGTGTTTCTGGATTGTGTTGAAGGACTAATATCACATTATAGGCAGTAATCTGTGAAATAAATACAGTAAATGAAGTACAATACTTTTTAATATTTTTCTTCATGTAGCTTTCTTTCTTAATGTACAGATTCTAATAAGCCAAAACCACACAAGAAAATGCTACAGTACAATTTTTAAGTGATATTCTGTATTACTTTCTTGGTGCAGACATCCACAGGTAGGAATTATTGAAATGTTTTGATATGCTATGAATATTTTTAGCCTGCATTCGTTTTGCAGCCAGTGGTCTCCATTATGTGGCTGTCTGCATATGTTTCTGAACGGCTGCTTTGCAACATGTGCTCAATTTCTGCTTCTGTTTTGACATTGCAATCTTGCAATCTTTACATCATGATGTTATTACTCCTAAAACAGCACATTTTAATTGACAATTGGTCCAAAATCAAGTTTACACTAATGCTGTATGTTTGTACTAGTGGAAGAGTAACAATGCTGAAGAACAGTACATATATCCTGTTATGCTGCCTGTGACCGTTGAAAAAACTAATACATTGAGAAGATTAACACATCATGCCTCAGTTACCTTGGATTTTCATCATAGATGCTTAAGGAAAGTGGGAAGAAAATGCTTGAACTGTCAGTAATACTACACATTTGAACTTTTATGCTACAGTTGGTATGCTTGAGTTACTTGTCATGTCATTTGCCAAACTACTTATACCATACGGTATCGCGGGAAGCTGGAGCCTAACCGTCAAGCAATGAGCGCAAGGCAGGGTACACCCTGGACAGGGCACCAGTCCATCACAGGGCAAATGCAAGCCATTCATACATGGGGACAATAGAGGCCACGGTAAAGGCCAAGGGGGGAAATTTGGCCTGGATTCCGGGATAACTCCCTACTCTTTTCGAGAAATGCCCGGGGATCTTTAATGACCAGTGAGAGTCAGGTTTAACGTCTCATCTTAAAGATGGTGAGTTACTTATTAGTCTATATACAGTATATTTGATATACTGTACATGATTTCATGTTTTAATATAATGAAATGCCTTATATAGAATTCTATTAGCTTTAATATAGCTTCTAATACTGTATATATCATATAAACTGTAATAAAGACAATAATGTATTCTCGATAGAGCTATATTTTAATAACTGTGATATAAGAGAACACTTTAAATAATACTAATTCAATAATATTTGTTATTGACATTAAATATTTTTTTTCATTTTGACTTTTAAGGAAGTAATAAACATGTTTCTCTTTCTTTTTAACATGACTGTACCTGATTTAATTTAGGAGTTTTAGGGTAGTTTACAAATTACCCTTTTTTCTATTTTCAGTTATATTTTATAACAATTATTAAAACTCACAAGCAGCTCAACAGATAACATCAAAACAAATCATATTTGCCCTTTAAGGCATTATTTAGCATAAGTGCAGTTTTAATAGACTTCATTGAGCCTTGTCTGGGGTCAAGTCAGCTGTACTTAGTGTAATAATTATTATATAACCTGTATGAAATGACAGGGACAGTTGTTTATATGTGAATAAGTTTTAATAAAAAATAAATTAATAAAGTTACATTTGTTCAGACTTATCACTAGAAATTCCACAAACTACATGTCACAAGACTAATTGTCCACACCACACACATCTTCTATGTACATTTGGTATCCATTAAGGAAAATGTAATGTAAACTCTATTAATTTGAATATACTTTATTCCTTTCTGGATATAACCAAGCTAAGAACTTTGCCTTGAGCGCCCCAGAGCTTGTTTAGTATTTGTTGTGGTGATTCCCATCAGGTGCTGAAGGAGGTGTGAAATCCTGCTAAAGTACTGATAAGAGGAACTGGTAATCTGTAATGACTCCCATGTGATCCATGTGTTAGTCTTGTAAGAGGTTTAAGATCTTTGCTGCTTTGGGGCTCCATTTCAGAAATATTCCTATAGCTGCCTAGCAGGAGTAACAGTTTTCACAGTTGGAATTCTGTATTGTTGTAGAAGTGGCTGGGCTTCTTATGGAAGTTAATTCAAGAAACAATCAAGTGTGAAGATGTTTACTGTACTGTACATGATTTTCTGAAATAATATTTGTGCTTTGTCTTTCAAATACACCCATTTAACTGTACTTTCAGTTCGCCTGGACTCAGTTTCTCTTTTGATAGTGGTAGGCTACACAGGAGAAAAGAAAAAGGGCAGTTCTACTGTGAAGGGAAAGTTGACCACATTTTGAGATTCATTTGTTGTTACAGCCATTCCATATCAACATATAATCCCTTAATCTTCAACATGATAATGCTTATCCCAGCAAGGCAAGGCTCATCATGAATTTCTGATTCAGTCTGAGAACAATGTCTTGCACTTGCCTGAAGGTTTGTAGGGTCTTAACCATCCATCCGTTTTTGAACCACTTCATCCTATTCAGGGTCACGTGGGAGCCAGAGCCTATCCCAGCAAGCAAAGGGCACACCCTGGATGGAAGACCAGTCCATCACAGGGCAGACAGATACAAACACTGATATATCAGTATATCTTTGGACTGCGGGAGAAAACCAGGGCACTCAGAGGAAACCCATGTAAATATGGGGAGAACATATAAACTCCCCGCAATAGCACTCTAGGAATTAAACTCAGAGCCCCAGTGCTGTGAGACCGCAATGTTAACCAATCCTGCAGTTGCTCTATGGAAAAATACAACATTCCAGTGGTCTCTGTACAGTGGGACTGTCAGCGCATGTCATAGTGGTCACAAGCTTGAGCCCAAATTAATGGAGTTACCTAATATACTGTACAACCCACCATGTGATTATTTTAGATTAAATCATAATAATTATTGCTTACATTTATATAGCGCCTTTCTGGACACTCCACTCAAAGCGCTTTACAGGTAATGGGGACTCCCCTCCACCACCACCGTGCAGCACCCACCTGGATGATGCGACAGCAGCCATAGTGCGCCAGAACGCTCGCCACACATCAGCTGTCAGTGGGGCGGAGAGCAGAGTAATGAAGCCAATTCATAGATGGGGATTATTAGGAGGCCACAATTGGTAAGGGCCAATGGGAAATTTGGCCAGGACACCAGGGTTACACCCCTGCTCTTTTCGAGAAACACCCTGGGATTTTTAATGACCACAGAGAGCCAGGACCTCAGTTTTACATCTCATCTGAAGGACAGCACCTGTTTACAGTATAGTGTCCCTGTCACTATACTGGGGCATTAGGACCCACGTGGACCGCAGGTTGAGCACCCCCTGCTGGCCTCACTAACACCTCTTCCAGCAGCAACCTTAGTTTTTCCCAGAAGGTCTCCCATCCAGGTACTGACCAGGCTCACATCTGCTTAGCTTCAGTGGGTTGCCAGTTGTGTGTTGCAGAGTGATATGGCTGCTGGCCAAATCAAATAGATTTGATTTTCAGACATTGTTACAAACATGTACAAATATTTTAAATGGAGATCCATTACAAAGGCATAAACCTAATAGTCCTAATACTTCAATAGGGTTTATGTTTCCAAGGTTTTAGCTACATTTCTGTTTTTTTTGTTTTAAAATGAAAATGCGAAATTGCAACATTTGCAAAATTGCCTTTACCATAAAAAGCTGTAACCCGTTCAGTTAGAGCCTAACAATTTCCTGGCATCAGCTCTATGTCGCAGAATGTATCCAAGGCATGTGGGTATGTCAATATTTACCACTCCACATCTTGTGTTACAGTCTTGACTTGAATGGACTTAAAGAAAACTTAAAATGATTTATGAGCCTGACTGGCACTCTTACAGTATATGACTTCTTTTTTTCATATGGAAAATTTCACTCTCCAAATCTTAATGAGCAGACAAAATACTTTGAGATCTTTCCAGAATGTTGCCATGGTTTTGCCTTTTATCTTGATATTTTATAAGAGGCAAAGGTAATTTTCAGAAACACAATATTCCTGGCGTTTTTACTTTTAGGATTTTAAACATCTTTTGTGGTCGGAGAGTGTGGACAGTGCGGATTCAATCCAATAGACTAATCCACTCTGTTCTGAACTACAGCTCAAACTTGCTTGAGGAGAGCTTGTGGTATACTACCAATATCTGTGCCAGTCTATCTATATTGCACATCTTGCGGTCTGATTTTTGTCTTCCAGTATCTCTGAGGCTGTCAGGCTTGCGGCAAACTGCAGTTTTCTCATCCCGGCACATATGCAAAAACCCATTAATGGCAGGACCTGGTTATGACTGGTATTTGCTAATCCTCTGCTTTTGCCCCAACAGTTCCATGCTTGTCTTCTTCGCTCCATGACTGTACCCACTGTCTGTTCCAGTCACACATCCTGCTCTTGGTTTTGGATTGTAATTGAATCACCAGAGAGGCACCTACTTTACTTAATACACATATACACATAAACACTTTGAGGTGACTCCCTTTATCAGATTACCTTATAAATATAGAAATAAAATATGGTACTGTATATATGGTACTATCATTTCCTGTTTTGTAACATTTTCTGACATTATTTCTTTAATAGAATAGAAGAAACTCAGACACTTCTTCTTCTTCATCCTAGCGTTAATCCCGCATTGGCAGGGTCCGCTTGTCGGCACGCCCGTCTCCATTTGGCGCAGTCATAGGTGTCCTCCGGGGCGACGTTCACTTTCCGCATGTCTTCAGTGATCCGATCTATCCACTGCTTCTTGGGCCGCCCTCGCGGCCGTCGACCCTGCGGGCTCAATCGCATCGCTGTCCGTGCCACCGTGTGCTTGCCACTTCTCATCACATGTCCATACCATCGCAGTCTTCCTTCTCGCATCTTCTCCGTTATTGGTGCCACTCCCATGCGTCGACGGACATTGTCATTGAGGACGTGGTCAAATCTTGTTAGGCCGAGACACCACTGGATCATCCTCATTTCCATGACATGGACATGGAGGGCCTGCTCATGCCTGGAAGTTGCTGGCCAGCATTCCGATCCATACAGGGCGACAGGACGGACAACGGTCTTGTAAACTTAGAAGAAACTCAGACACTTAAACCCTTATAAATTGGAAATCATGTCTTTGCCACAGTGGTTTTGCACTCTTTCTTAAATTATGTTGTGATACCTGAACAAAGTCATTCCACAGAACTTCTGTTAAGTTTATATCTAAAATAACAGTTCATTACTCTTAAACACATAATTTTCTAAAGTTGTCCCATGTTGATTCTTTGATGGTATTAATTTTGGTTTTTGCATTTTACACTTCAGTAGACCGGCAGGTTTGTTATGAAATGTCTACATTTTGTATTTCTGCTCATGATTTGCCAGTGGTTAAAGGTGGTTTCTGGCTTAACACAATCAGAGCTAGAACTGCAGAGAAGAGGATGTCATTGGACTTGTGATTGTTTGGTTAGTAGTAGCTCCCTAAACTGAGAATTTCATCAAACCTTTTCTTGGAATATTCAGAGAGCTGGCTTCCATATACCAAAAAAAGGTACTAAGTAAGTTAGAGTGATCCTTTTCCTGCATTGTAAGTGATTGTTATTAATGTAACACACTAGTCTGGAACTTGTCTGGCTGCTGTCTTTCCTTGTTGAACTTGACTCATCAGGAAGTGTGCAACTGAGGCAAGTGTCTGTGCCCTTAAGAATCTCAAGACAATAATCTAATTCAGATTATTGAATACAAAAATACACACATGGTTTATTTGGAAACGAATAACATAATTATTTCTAACCTAAATTCTCTGAAAAAGTTCTATTAAAAGTATTACCATTATTCCTTTTTCATACTTGCCTACAGTAATTCTAAATTAGAAAGTCTGCCTTGAAAAAATACATTTCTGGTATTTTCAGATTTCTTTTGATGTGAGCATAAAGTTATTACTATATTAATTTTATTCAGCATATTTACATTTTTCTCATCCATTAATTAGCATACTCTATATCACTTACAATTTTATACTGTAGTACCTTCCTATAGTTGGCCGAACTATTATAACTATCCTTCCTCAAACCTCTTTCTATACATTTTTATCTGTGAGCATTGTTGTAGAACATGATTATTTAGGGCTGGCTGTTTTATTGTCTTTCAAAAAGTGCTTTTCCATTTATTTTTTTCTGTTTTTGTGGTACATAACTGTTTCGAACTACAGTCCATTTCATTTCATTGTTGATGTGTGGGTTGTGTTATCTCCCTCACCAAGTCTGAGTTTTAGATCTGCTTTGAAATGACTCAGATGCATATGTGTACACCTGCTTCTAGTGTTTATGTGACTATGAAAGTTTTTTTCAGTATTTCTGCTTTTAAAAATATTCTGTTATAAATGATATTATAGCTACGTACATTGATGTACTTGAAGACGTTACTCATCCTCAGTTAAATGTACCTTACTGATAGATGAGGTATCATATTCCTCTCATCATATGTGTTTGAGGTGAAATAATAGTTTGATGGAATATTGTTTAATTTATTATCTCCACTCTGTCCTTCTACACCCTTCCACCCACTTCACCTCCACTATACACATGGACATGTAAGCAACAATTAACATGAGTAATGCAAAGCAAGAAAAGGGCTCCATGCCTTTCTCTCTCTATTGTTATAATTGGACACATTTTATATGTGTTCATTTGCATTAAAAAGAGACTGTTAAATTAACAATTATTTTTATGCGTCTATGCTAAATTAGTGGTCATATACCATGATAGTGAGGATCACTATGAGCATATTGTTACTTTTTAATTATTATTAGCATTAATATCAAAATGTACAGTATATCCGAGGATGTTTTTTTTATAGAGAACCTATTTTATTTTGTTTCTGTAAATTTGTCTGTACTGCTAAAACATTACATTTTCAGGTTACATTTCAGGTTTATTTCACCCGCAGTACTCAGTGCTTAGCTCAGATAGGTTTGTAAAAACTAGGGACTACATGACATTTTGGCTCTTGCTCTATCTCATGGTGAAATATTAATACATATCTACATCTCATTAAAATAAGTCTTCTATAATGACTTGTTTACTTGGATATCCACTAAGTTACTAAATTCTGCAGCTTGTGTGTTGACTAAAATCACTTTTAATCAGCATTTAACTTACATGTATTACTTTGGTTTGGCCTTTAAAGTACACTTTCAGATTGTTCTGCTCACATATAGGGCAGTGAATTGTCTGCCCTATATTTATTTTAAGGGGTTATTGCATTTCCAACAATTGCAGTACTAGTAATTGTATTCTATCAGTCCAGCAATTAATGTGAGGTCTGCTGTTTCAGGCTTTCTTACTCTACATAAGACCAGACACATGTATAGCAAAACATCAGTGGAACTTATTGCCCGATTCCATTGTAGACTCTGTGTTGTCAGCATTTTTAAAACTCTGCAAAGACCTATGTTTTCAGAGCTATAAAGAATATGTAATTTAGTTTTACTCTTGGTTTTATTGGGTCATTTTATTATGCTCTATTTTCACTTTTTTTTAATTTACAGTATGTGTATCACATGTGTATAACATGTTTTTGGAAATTGCTTCAATCATAATGTATGAATATTTTAACTTTAATTTCTAATTGGTTATATAGTTTCTTTAGAAAGTATTCATTCTCCCTGAAAAATTGCAAATTTTATTGCAATTGAGAATGTTTTTTCTACATTGTCTTAGGTTCTGCCATGTGCCTTATTGCAAACTCCAGGTGTGCTATTAACTTCTGTCTAGCCACTCACCAATTAAAGCTTAAAGGGGAACTGAAATCCCTATTTCTCAGACTGGTTATTTAAATCTCGGTAACAAAATAAATTCATTGATGGTACAGAAAAAAATTACAAATTTAGAATTAAGCACAAAATTGGGAAGTTTTGTGAAAATACTGTATGTTGCTGTGTTGTTGCAAACTGCTGGTCTCATCATTGGCAAGCGTGAGAGTTTGCACAAGTTAAGATAAGATCACTTTATTAGCCATATACAATTACTTGCATTAGGAATTCGTCTTTTTTGCATACCCCAGCTTGCTCTTCATGAGACACACAGACAGTGAGAGAAGCTGGGGGTCAGAACTCAGGGTCACCCATTGTACAGCGGCCCTGGAGCAGTTGGGGTTAAGGGCCTTGCTCAGAGGCCCAACGGAGTAGGATTCCTCTGCTAACCGTCAGATCTGTGGTGCAGATCCTTAGCCAGAGTGCCACTGCTCCGCCCATGTTATGATGTGAAGCGGCCCTTCCTGCTCACTAGTCACTGTAATGACCAATGTAATGCGATGTACAGTACAGTATGAGTGAAAAAGTACAGGCTGTGTTGCAGACATTTCACCACATAAATGTTGCAGAGTTAACAGGTAGTATTTATTAGCAAAACTGTCTCGAAGTCAAGAGACATATTTCTATTGGATTAAAGAGATGTATTCACAAACCTGCTTGTTTACAATGTAACAGGGCTTTATGTCACTAGGTGTTTTGTTGCATTGTTCTGAATCATAGAACATGGTGCTATACATACTGTACCAAGAACTCAATCTATCTTGTAAAGTAAATTTGAGGTTTTACAATTTACTGCGGTTTTTATTTTTATTGTGGTTTGAAATGCACGCATCAATGTTGATTCTTTCTAGCCCTGAAATGTAAAAATAGCGTTGCAGTTCCCCTTTAATCTGTGCAGTGCTGCAAAAGTTGTTGTCCTTGGACAGGTTCTCCAGTCTCAACTATGAGAATCTGTAGCTCTTTCAGGGAGGTCCCTGGGTCCTTGGTAACTTCTCTGACCAAGGTCCTTCTTCTGTTTGCTCAGTCTGGAAAGAGTTTGTGGGGTTCTGTATTCTTTTCATTTCCTAATGATGGACATGGCTGTGTGCTTTCAGCAGCCTAGATAGGTAATAATAATATTAATAATAATGACTACACTTACAGTATATAGCTCTTTTCTGGATACTCCACTCAAAGCACTTTCTAAATAATGGGGACCCCCCTCCTCCACCGTCAATATGCAGCACTCAGCTGGGTGATGCAACGGCAGCCATAGTGCGCCAGTACGCTCACTACACATCAGCTATCAGTGGGGAGGAGAAGAGAGTGATGAAGGAAATTCACAGATCGGGGATTATTAGGAGGCCATGATTGGTAAACGGCCAATGGGAAATTTGGCCAGGTAGCCATGTAACACCCCTACTCTTTTCGAGGAATGCCCAGGGGTTTTAATGACCACACAGAGTCAGAACCTCACTTTTACGTCTCATCCGAAGGACGACACCTTTTTACAGTCTTGGGTTACCGTCACTATACTGGGCCATTAGGACCCACACAGGCTGCAGGTGAGCCTTCCCTGCTGGCCCCACTAACACCTCTTCTGGCAGCAACCTTCCCAGGAGTAGTTCTGCCATCCAGGCACACACATGCCTAGATATAGTGGGTCACTAGTTGAGAGTTGCAGGATGATATAAATGGCTGCTAGCTTTCATTTTAGGTATTTATATTGCTCCCCAGATCTAAGCCTCCTCACATTTCTATTATTGATTATGTTGGAGTTTCTGGTCTGACATGCTGTCAACTGTGGGACCTTATATAGACAGGTGTATTTCTTCTGAAATCATATTAACCAATTGAACTGACCACGGGTGAATTCTATTCATGATTTCACAAGGAAGGTAGATACATCTGGGCTCAATTTTGAGTATTATAGCATATGAGTGAATACTTATCAAAACAAGATATGTCAGTGTTTTCTTTTAAATTGCATGTAAAAGCTTCCAGAACATTTGTTTCAGTTTGACATTATAGAGTGTTTGTACTGATCAGTTAAGGGGGATTAAGAATTTCTCAAGGCACTGTAATGGTTGTTTTAACTAGTATGTTAAAACAGTGATATCTTAATCATGCAGGCGTATATCATTTGTTAAGAGTTGAATGCTGGTCACTTTTACATAAATGTTTGAAGTCTCCATATTTACATCATATTTAGTTCCTATTTCTGTAAACTCTTAAATTGACTTAACATACCTCTGTAGTATTGTTTTGTATTGTAATCCATAATCTATTAATGCATTAATGCAGCAGTTAAGATTGAATGCATTGGCCTTCTCATGACATAAATGTGTCCAACTTACGTTACCACATTAAAATACATCATCTCCAATCCAATCTATTACTGTTTTATGGAAAATGTACAAGTCCACAAAGAGCTGACAAGTACCCATCAGATACAGGTGCTCCAAAGAGTTGTTAATGAATTATTTATAGTAAGCTGTAGATACTTGAAAGGGCTTTTTTTATAATGGGTTTAGCTGATTTTTCTCAGACATCCAACCTATATAATGTCTTGTTTTTAAAAAGATAAAAATGCTCCAAGAGATAAATTCAAAGTTGATAATCTGTCATTTTCCTATAGCAGTGTTTTCACCACTCTGGAATAGAAGAATACTTAAAGCAAAGGTTACTTTTCTCATAATTGTGCTCCACAGAGTGAGAACAAAAGCAGCAGTTTTAATTGATTTTTGAATGAGAGTACAATGTGTTATGCAGCATACATTTTAATTAAATAAAATATGAATTTTAAATATGCAGTCAGCCTGAAATATAAATAAGATATGCCTTTATGGACAGTATGTGCTCCATAAACTAGATTAGATTATTTAGTTCTATATTTGGACTCACAATAAAGTTTGTGTATACCTTAGTAAGGCCATTTTCAGACCTAAGATGCCAAAATTACAACTAGTTCCCCTTTCACCAAAACAGCATGCATATACTACAAACCAAATAATCTGCTGCACATTACTCAAGACAATAAAGTTAGTTAAGCAGAGTATTTAAACTTTACACTCACAAGGGTGTCTCAACTGCAAAAATGGTCCTTAATTATGTAGTAGAATACTTTTTTTCATTTTTAGAATGTACAGTTTCCTGTGCACCTAATGTAATATAAGGCTGAGCCACTAAGAGTGACTGATGTTAATAGGGTGCTTTGTTTCAAAATATCAAACCTGGGTTAAAAAATAGACTTTTTAGGGGTGACACGAGTATCACAAATAATGTTCTAAGAGGAGAGATTCTGGATAGGAACTGAAACAGATCACAGTAAACAAATGCAAATTGGTTTTGTGCCCAGCAAGATTTCCTTTTTCACTTTGCTGTGTAGAAACTGCTCAGCGAAATTTGGATTAACAGTGTGCTTTTTTACACCTTTTATGTAGACAAAAATGTAAAGCATCATTTAGACTTGTTTACATAGGTTAGCACACCTCCTGGCGAGAGTGGTGTCCTCTTTTGTGTTTTCGGAAGGTAACCGCATATACCATACTAAGAAAAGGCAAGAGTGGGTGGTGACTCTCAAGAGAATGAGGCTGTTTGCATTTTGCAGCCCTTTTAAAGCTGAAAGCGGTTTCTTTAGCAACCCAGTATAGGCAGTGAAGAGCATGAGCGACGCTGCCACTTACTGAGAATGATGAAGTGTGAATTGTGTTAGTGAAGCTGGAGCTGAAGAACAACTGGCTTGAAGAACAAACAGCATGAATATTCATGAGCTTCTGATGTCCACTTTTGTCCTCTCAGCCCAGAGAAGGCAGTCGCATATGGAAGATGCACATGGTGAAAGGGCAGGATGGCCTGGGGATCCAGATCACAGGAGGCCGGGGCTCCAGGAGGTCCCCCCATGGCATCATTGTGGCCCATGTGGAGGAGGGGGGCGCAGCTCAGAGGTAACAGCCTCTTCCTCCTCTGATTTCCTGTGTGGATCCGGTCGACAGTCTCTGGATAATAGTGAAAGCACCCCCCTGAGAAATAATGTAGTTTCAAGGCAAAATTGACAAATTTCTATTTGAATTTTTTTGTCCATTAAAGGTTAATGTGTCTGCATTTTTTTTTAAATCATATGTGCCATCCACACTAAAATATAGTAAGTAAACAAATAGGATCATGTAGACATAAGCTCTTTCTGTTCACCTTAGAAAGAATTAAAGAATGGCCTACTTTATAGTTAAAATTTAAGTTTTAAAATAGGGTGCCAAACTGCCCTCATGTATTGTTAATGGAAACCAAATCAATACATGTCATGGCAAGCTATGCAATAGATTTACTTGGCTGATTTACCATGTAAAAGTGAATTCAAGGATTGTTATAATAAAAAAAAAAAGTTGTCAGGCCTGACAAAGAGCTTTAATTTGCGGTAATAAGCCAAGAATTGAGCTGGGGAAACTTAGTTTATTTTAGAATGTTTCTCATCACTCCCAGCTGCTAATATTGAAACAAAATGCGAGTATATGTCATGTAGAAAAGAAAAGGGAGCCTGCAAAGGTTAAAAAGGGGGTCATTCTTTAAGTGTAGTGCGCACAGTGCAAATCACCTCCTGACATATTTGCAGACAGATTGAACAGGAAGACTGCAGGGAGTGTGCACAGTCTTTTCATAAGACTTGCCTTCAGTATAAAAGTGAATTGAGGGTGAGAACTAACTGCCAGAGCCAAGACAATGGACTTCAGTGAATTGCTGTGATAAAAAGCCTTCCATCTTCCACCTTCAGATTGAAGCCAACTTGCCTGGAATGAGAATTAACTTATCCATTGACCCTCCTTGATAACATTACTATTGCCAGGTCTAGGGCTATTTATTCTACAAGGTACAGACAGAGACATTACCTCAGCTTAACCGCTCCGTTTTCAGCTCCTTTAATGTTGGTGCTCAGCATGCTTTTCTTTACGCCTTTCAAGTCAAAGCATACTTGAGGTTCACATAGGCTGGCCTTTCTGTATGGGGATGTGAGCACCTCAATTAACAAAACCCCTTTCTTCATATTAGGATGAGCATAAGAAGTCCTCATAAGGGAGCAAAGGTCTCATCTATACAAGATAATCCTTTTGATGGCAAGAAGGGCATTAGAAATCAATTATGTATACAGCTTGTTTGAAGTGTATCTTTTTTTTAGAGTGGAATAAATTGTCTTAACAAAGATTACTCCAGAAAATTTCCAAGGGGGACAGTGCCTCTTAGAATGAAGGATAAAAGATCGAAAAAAGCCAAGCTAAAGTGCAGCACTTAATAACCAATAAGATTCCAAACTAACCAGTAAGAATCTAAGAACTATTGTGCTTGGATTCATTTAAGTGTCCAATTTCTTTACCAAACAAAATTTTGATATGTGGAATTGAATTTCTTTTGCAGCAATTGACAGCATGAAGATGGCTGTTTTATTTGTAGGTTTTTTAGATATTTCTTCTAAATCTTCAGTAAAGGGACAGTGCACTCGGTGCTAATAGGAGCGTTCCTCATAGTTCTGTAATATTTGTAAATGTAATAAGATTATTTTTTTAAATTATATTTGGTTTATGCTGAGAATTTTAAATAATAATAAAATGTATGAATTGCTATATGTAGTGAGCTGGAATGTTACATTGAGATTGCTTGTTTTCACTCTTTAAGAATTAAATAATGATACTTACCTATAACTGGATGTGCTAACAAACTAACATGTCTATTTGTATTTTTTTATTTGTTATTAATGGACTGTGCTTCACACTTCTAAACTGAAGTTGCTCGCTAATTTTTACAGATGTATTGCTGTATACAACTTCAATAATCTTGTAATACTTGTCTTATACGTTTCTACAGCTTTAATACCTGTTGAGCACAGATATTTTCTATATATATTGTGCATGTGATTTTCTCATTTATTTATTTTATATGCCAGAGATGGGAGACTGAAAGCTGGCGATGAGCTGCTGATGATTAATGGCCATTCCCTGGTTGGTCTCTCCCATCAAGAGGCTGTGGCCATTCTCCGCTCCACAGCTGGACTGGTGCAGTTAGTTGTTGCCAGCAGGGTGGGTGTGATATTCATATTCTTTTCTCAAAAAACTGATTCAAACCCATTCACAATAATAAGCAACCTTTTTTCATATTCTCGTGGGGCATTGTCAAAGTTGGCTCTATGTTACTGACATTGGTGGGTTATACAGAAATTTATTTATTAGTGGTAATTTCTTTCTTCTGTTATTTTAATATGACAAGACGACAGACCTGTATGAGTGATTTTGGAGTAGGATTGTAGAACGTATTAGGAAATGGAAGGAGGAAGGAGGAAGGAGGAAAAGAAGAATAGAAAGAGGCAGCAGTTACAGATTTATTTGGTTTGCATTATGAATGCATGCTTTAATGTTCATTTTCTTTTTTTGGAATCTTGGGCCTAGTTTAAAAGGATATTTAATAAATCAGTAAAAAGGAATGGTGTTACAGGCCATTGTAGTTTGTGATTTGCATGATGACTAGCTTTCTGGACTATGTGCTAAACAGAACCCAAGTGTATAATGTTTTCTTGGTCCAAATGTAGAACAAATTAGGAGAAGGTAAATTGGTGATTCAGCTAATTTAAAGATTTTGCTTGTAAACTTAAGATGAAAACGTTAACACTGGTCTCAAACTTACACTCAATATATGCAAAAAGATACTAGAATTTCCAAGACAAAAAAGAATATTGCAACAGAGGCAAAAAATAATTCAGAGCATTTTCCACTATTCTCAACAGTGAAAGAACTGTAAAATCTGAGATAAATAGTTTATGAGATTATAGAGGATTTGGTTTTAGTTTGACATTGAAGATTTACAGGGGTGAGGGCAGTTTAGAACTAGTAAATCATTTTAGCCTGATGGTGTTTTTCCAGTCGAATTAAAGAAATGAGAGACATTATTCATAGACTATTGGCTAGGATTGTTCAAATCTTAGTCTGTACCCAGACTGTAGAATTGTAAATGTAACGCCAATTCATAACAATTGTGACAGAACTGAATCAGGAATCCACAGACCAATCAGTCTTTCTTTTGTTACAGGTAGAGCTGTAATGGAAATATTAGTGAGGGATAGCCTGTAACAGAATTGCTGTCATTTTTAAGTGGTCTTAGTCAGTTTAGGTATCTAGAGAGTTGGTTAAGGCAATAATCATTCAAAAAGAAATTGGTGCAGATATTTGCATATGGTTTGAGTTCAGTCCTTTGCTCAAGGTAGCAGCCAAGCATTCTACAGCAGCTGAATATCGATGAGGATTCTGTGGGAGGCTATTACTGACATCCCATCCAGGGTGTATTCTGTCTTGAGCCCATTGCTTGCTGGGATAGGCTCTGGCTTCCCCAGGATCCCTATGGCATGGAAATCATTGATTAGGAGAGGCGGTATCTCTCTTGATAAGAGAAAGGATTGCTTCTGGCAGACAGGGTAAAGGAAGCCCTCCCTGTCTCGGCATTGGACCTATTTTGGAAGAGAAGTGTAAGTGTAAGAAAAAGAGATCTGAAGCTTCTACTAATACCCATTGAAGCTTAGGGTGTTACCAAAGGCTGGATGTGTGTTGCCAGAGATAGTGTGGCTACAAGACCTTCAGCTCATATCGATACCCATGCAATGTTTCCTGCACATAGTCTCCTGGAGCGGTAAAGCCCCAGGATGGAAGAAAATGCTAGCCTCAGATCTGCCTAAAATGGGCGGAGAAGTGGCATTGTGACTAAGGATCTGCGCCTTTGGCTGGAAGGTTGCCAGTTCAAATCCCGCGGCTGGCAGAGGAATCCTACTCCGTTGGGCCCCTGAGCAAGGCCCTTAACCCTAGCTATTCCAGGGATGCCGTATAAATGGCTGACCCTGCGCTCTGACCCAAGCTTCTCTCCCTGTTTGTGTGTCTCATGGAGAACAAGCTGGGGTATGTGAAAAGACAAATTCCTAATGCAAGAAATTGTATATGGCTAATGAAGTGATCTTATTTTATCTTATCTAGTTCATTTACCAAGCCCTGTGGTGAAGAAGAAGAGTTGACAGGAAGCGTTAGCACCTGGATGAGTTGATACTGCTACCTTGCCACATAATCTGCTCAGTACAGATGAAGGAACAAAAAACTAAACTCTAGATTCCACTGACATACTCCATGTTATAGTAGCTTTAGATAGATGGGTGGACTGGAAGAGGTAGAGGCAGACTGTGAATGAGAGAGTTTTGAAGACCTTAAAAAGAAGAAGAGAGAATTAAAGATTAGTCTAAGGGAAAGAGTGTTACTGGGGATTCAGTTTTAATAAAACTGGGCTCCATAAAGTAAGGTGGATTGGGAACATTTACAATTAAAACTCCTATGGCAATTTTCAGCATGGGCACTACCCTCATTTCTACCGACTGTTGGAAGATTAGTGTTAATAGCTCATGAATTGTGCTGTATATTCATATGTATTCATTTGTATAATAATAGCATCTTATTTCCTCAAGCATGATTTGTAGACCTCTATCAGGCCCTAGAGATAACTTAACTTTAAGTGCTTCTATTAATGGTAATAAGTGTGCCTCTTCAGTGCTTTGTGCTTCTGAATCTTGAGGCAGGATGTTGATATCTTTCTTGGTAAACTCAAGAGAGACGTATTCATTTAGTGCATCACCCTTTTCTCTTTCATGGTCTATCAATTATTATCCCAAATACTTTTTCATCCTTCACCCTTCTTGCAAATCCAACATGTAGACTAAATGTGGAGACCTCTCTAGAGATTGAAAGTCAAAATACAAATGGCACTGAAAGGTTTTTTCCAACATGTTCTCCACTGCAGGAGGAATCAGAGGTTGATTTCCATAAATATCCTTCAACCAGTTTGCCCGATTTAGTAAGTACATGCTCATCCCAGGGCAACTCTCCTTCTCCCACTGAGGACAAAGAGAATGTGGAGCCAGAAGTGGAGGATGTAACAGCCAGCAGCCTCTCCCTGCCCACTCAGGACTTGGTGAGTCTGGATTATATATTGGTTTTGCAAGGGCTGTTGTGTAAGGTGTTGGTAAATTGTACATTAAGCAACCTTTTTATGCATAAGCTTTTATCAAGGTAAAATGATCTATATTTTCTTCATCTGGAACAAATTATGCTTCCTGTCAACATGATTTTTTTCTTACAACAAAATGACAGATGGATTACTGACGCAAATTGTCTTGTAGCAGTGGTTTGGGAATCCCTGTATCTTTTACTGAGTAGGATGTGACAGTCATGCTGGATGACTCCACCGTTAAAGCTTTGGTTTTTAAGCTGGAAATGTGCACTGATTGCTAAGTAGGGCACTGCATAGTTTTTTTCTGTTATTCTGTGTATTTTACTTGAAGGTAAATTAAATTGCTTTGGCTTATCAACATTAACATTTAACCTCTTTGTTTATTATAGTTATCTGGTATCCAGATGCGTATGCTTCTCATTTTTACATCTTAAATGCACAATTTAATGTGTCATTTTATTTTTCTGTTAAAAGAAGATGCTGCTTTCTCAGTCTTTTTTTTATTTAAAAACCCAGCCACATGGATGTGGCATGAAAAGTTTAATTACTTTAGAACTTAATGATGATTCAAATACCTTAAACTACTACAGGACTGAAAAGAAATTCAGAAGAATAACAGTGCACAATTTATTCCACTGTTATTAGTCCAGGAAATTGTTTACGACTGGGGAGTGACTTGAGTCTGTAATTAACGCAGGGAGGAAATAGTGCCAATTATGTGTCTCTTCAAAAGCCTTTTTTGAATCCAGCAAACTGGGTCAGTGTCCCCATGGTGCTCCTTGCTGATCACTATTCCCATCTGCAGCTTAATTAACTGATCATTCTAGGGTGTCTGCTTGTGATACATACAAATCCGCACAATTAAAAGATGGTAAGCCTCATCGTTAAAGGTTAAAAGTACATGCCTTCTTTTGCAAATATTTGCAAAAATTATCAACACATTATGCTTGAGAATCTTAGGTTTAGTATTTTTTTGTGTCTGTCTGAGCAGTAGCCTTTGCGACAATAAAACGAGACTACATATTAAAAGCATCATTACAGTGCATTAGTAGGAAAACAAGTAAATGCTGGCATTATGAGCGGGGAGTTCCATGGTATGGATGTTCGTTTTTACCATATACCATACTATACTGACACTGTTACAGGTATTTTTATAGGCAGTCAACAAGACCCTCTTTAAAAAAATACATGTCTGAACCAAAATAGATATTAATTTCCCCAGCTTTTTGAGTAAAATATTCAAAGTGCACAGCTGAATAAATTTTGATTTACTGAAATTGTTCTGGGATTGTTTCCATTTTTCTCCCACTCTTTTTCAAATACACAATGTCCCTCATATAAGAAGCTGTAATGCACACAAACCTTTTCAGATAGAATTTGTATGGTTTTGGAAGTACTTCAATTTTTTATGTTCAGAAAATCACAATTGCTATTTTTTCACAATCTTCAAAAACATGCGTCCAAATCTATGATATCTGAATATAGGATAGCAGTAAATGTGTTGGTTTTTTTTCAAACATTGAATATTTTTGTAATGTAGGAATGGGCATAGAATGTCAGAAAAGATAGTCTGCTACAGTGCCAGACACTCTCCAAATAAAGTTCAGAAGTCTCCCAGATGCTGCAGGTATTATCAGTTTTCATTGAGTGCACATCACTTGTTATTATGTGGGTGGCTTGCAGAAGCAGGACAGGGAAGGTATTTTTATACAGAACTGAATGTCGGATCCATTTAAACACAAGGCTTAGTTTCCTTTAAAAAGAAAAGAAAGAAAAGGAGGGAATTATCAGGGCTAAGCAGATAATGCACACAACCGTGTCTGTCATGCTGAAACCTAAAAGTTGTGTAGGTGTTTAGATTTTCAAAGCCAGCAGGCTGCCTGGAGACTGAGCTGTTATTAAAGTTGTTCAAGCAGATGAAGCAAGTGTTTTTGACAACTGATAACTCCCAGATCAGTCTGATCAAATTAGTTCCATTTCTGTCTTCCCAAATTAAACATCAAGTTCTCTTAGAATAATTACTTTTACCCATTAAAGACCACAGAACATGGATTTGAGGTACTTCTGTAAAATAAGAATTAATTATTCTTTACAAGTTGTGTGGAATGAAAGCTAGATTTTTTTAAATGCATTGTCAGGATACATACTAGGCAAGAGTCAAACTAAAATATAGCAAGTTAATATGGATTAGTGTGTGAAAAAAGACATGGATAAACATTTTAACAAATTAAAGATAATATAATTAAATGTTATTAACTGCTTACTACCAGTAATCCCCTCTTTTTAAATTCATATGCTTTTATTTTCTATTAATGACATTCATACAGTGCGCTTAGTTGATTACAGACATATAAACATTGAATTAAATATTTTTAATCAAAACTCAAGATAAACACTTTTATGAGTGGAAGGTGTTAAATATCAGCATGAAATATGAAAAATTTGAATATGTTGATTGCATACGTATTTACTCCCTTTGCTATAGAAAACTAAATTAGTTCAGGTGCACAAAATTACTTTGACAATTATCAATTTGCTGAACAGGAACTGTATACTTGCGGCAATAATGGTTTATATGATTTCAGAATAACTGTACCTGTCCTTTTAAGGTCTGTCAGTCAGGTAGTTAATTTTTAGCAAAGATTTAAACATGACGAACTGTGACATGCCCAAGCCTAAATAACACGGGTCTGAATACATATAAAAAAAAACACAAAAGGACTAAACTGCTCCATCCAGGAGGTTTTAATGTAGCAAAATCTTCCCAGACACACAAAAGGCCTTGTTATTCAAAAGCCCAACCATGAATAAACACCGTGAGCCCCTCTATATACCAAATATAACTAATCACTCTCATGTGAGAATGTGTCTTCTGGGCCCTTCACCAATTATCCAGGTAATTATATTCACCCAGTGTGTCTATTAGCATTGATCAGAGGCCTTTGGCAGCCTCTAGTGGTAGTGACATCAGTCTTTCCTCTAGTGGCAGTAGTATCTGCCTTTTCTAACCCAGTTTGCCACAAATGTGTAGAAAGGCACAGACTACATTAACGATATTACAGAATTTCAAAGATCCTGAATATCTTTGCACGCAGTGAAATTAATCATTAAGAACAGTGTACCAACCAAACACTGCTTAGATCAGGCTATCCATCCAAACTGTGCATCTTAGCAAGAAAGAAACTGTAAGGAAGGCTGCTATGAGGCCAACAGAGACTTTGACCTACAGATCTCAATGGCTGACATGTTGGCCTATATGACAAGTATAGATCTACACGTTCCATGGTTCCATCATAGACACTACAAGGCAGCTGTGGCTGCAGAACCCCACAGTTCTACTGAGACAGTAAAACATTCTGCCACATCAGAACACCAGGTTTATTTTGGGATAATTCAGCACCATCTAAGTTTCAATTCGGTGGTCACCTATAAGAACAGGCAAGAGATTAAATGGTGTATAGGCCTCTGAATTAGCACATTCACATTTCACAGACAAAAAAAGAAGGTAGCAGATGTTCTGTTAATTCACATAACTGATAAATTACAAAATAACCAAACACAAGGGGAGGGTATTTAATGGTTATTTTGTAGAGAACAGAAAGTTAGAGCTACAATGTCAGGGAAGTTTTCACACTGCTGCTTAAAGGACATGCATCGATATGAAAAACATGAGTTTGTTACAACATCTGTCCACTGGACAGCTACAGCATACAGTACATAGAGAGAGATATTTTGGAGTGTAGTTTCATCATTTGAAATGGTCAATTCTGATTAAACCTTGTCTGAACTAATTAAAATGTGTTCGGAGTCATGTGATTTGCAGTGTTTACTCAACATGTTGATCAGATGAAAAAAGAGTAGCATGGAGATAGGTTTTGCCTTTGCCCTTAGCCCTGCTACACAAGAACTATGGAATACTTTTGAAGGAATGGCAGAAAGGTGTGGGAGAAATTCAAATATATAAATACCAGTGTGCAGATATAGATGGTGGGATACAGGTCACTGAAGACAGATATGTCACATGCAATATTATAGTTAACACTGGAAGTAAATATGATATTTTAAGTAGTTCATGACAAGCTTTGTTAAAGAAACGGTTTGCTATCCCCATAAAAAAAAATCTTTTTAATTTCATGAGAATTATTTTGTTAACTTTTGGTAACACACAAAAAACTCTTTTTCTATTCTACTAAAATATATTTTTTTTCTGAATGTTGAGTCTCTTGTGTATTGTACATCAATGGTGAAAGCAAGGTTTTCATGGCAGCTCAATTTCATGTGACTAAGTAGCTGTTTTGAAATGCATCTGGCTGATAACCCTTCTAGTTTCACTCTACGAAACAAATAAGGGGATTCCAGAATGCTTATCAGCAGACAGGTTATACCTGACAGATTTATGAGACCCAGTGATTTCTCAAATTTAATCAGATTTTATTCTTATTCCTTACAAAGGGATCAGTTCCAGAGTTGATGTTAACCATATGGCAGCATCTCTTAAAATGGCTTCAGCCCAGTAAAAGCAAATCCATTTAAGTGATTTCAAAGTTTGTATGGAAAGTTAATAATACACAATTTTATCCTCAGGATGCCAGTTAATCTATTATATTGTCAGTATATTGAGTAGTACAGAAGAGAAATAAAAATGTTGCCTGTTATTAAAAATACCCCAAACAGATTTTCTTTGCACACCAATAACAGTGAAATAACAGAATTAATTTTCTGTTTAACAAAGACTTCTCTTATTTCTCCTTGGATTTCTCATTTAATTCAAATAATGCAGTAGTGGATTTTTTTCAAACCTTTGTATTTCGAATGAAAAAAAGCTTTAGTTTACAGTATTTACCATGTAGCTTTCCTTGTCATTTGTGAGCATTTCTACCTTATTTCAAAGAGGTACATTGAAGTAATCTGAGTGTCACTTTTATTCTGGGATAATGAACTAATAGCACAATGATACCCCAGATATATTTATTAAGTCTGAAAAAATCATGCAACTATATACTGTATGTTAGTGAAATAACAAATCTAAAAGATAATTTTCTAATGTGAATATAAAGTTTCGTTCTCAGCGTTATGAATGCCATTGAAGATAAGATGCATTTTTTTTATGGTGCTTCTCATATTCCACAAGAAAAAATCTTAACTGTTTACCACTACATACTTTTCACATCAATGTATATTACATTTTCTTATCCATAATATAGCATAAGCTTTATGTCTTTTTTAACACACATACCAAGGGATTATAATTTTTAATACTTACCCAAGCAGCTGGGTAAGCTTACAAGTCAGGATTGGGTTGATTTACCATTAGACCATAGATCAAATAAATGTACCATTGGAGTGGTGAAGCTTTGTTTGCTTCTGACAGGTATTTTGTGTACTGCTCCTTTCTTTATCCTAAAGGGTTCATGAATATGGTGCAGATATTACTGAAGAGGAGAGATGAGAAACATTTTGTAATTCAGGATCCAGTCGTATGAATTGGACTACATGGCCTGCTCTTAAATATTTATGTTCTTGTCCTAAAATAGTCTCTTCTACAAACCTGTAAGTCTGCATTACTTTTGAATACAGCTGCCCAGCTGAAACCAGGCAGGTCCTTGGTAAAATGGATTTACAAGTTGAAAGCGAGTGCTGGGGAGGGAGTTGGACATTTATCCTGCAGAGAGAACAATATAGGACTGCAGTTTCTGAAGAAATACAAGTTACTGGGGACTGTTTTCAAGTTAATGTACATTTTGTATGTGGAAGATTTTGGCATTGCCGGGGTTCCAGTTTTTTAAATTCCAATTCTCTCTTTAATACTAATTCCCAATTTAAATACCCTTTTTACATTGGAATATACTATAACATTATTTTCGCATTAACCATGTATTTGCTCAGCTATTACTTGGTTGTTTCTAAAAAGTGTACTTGAACACACACACGTTTTTCTCAATAGATGCTTACATTATTTCCTTTTTGTTCCCTTCTTTAAACAAGCATTGGGCAAACTGACTACTGGACATTTTTCAGGTTGTATTTATTATTGCAATCTGAATAGCAATATATGTTTAACCAAAACAGGTCTTCTGAAACATATCTGGATAGAAGTGTATTTATACATGTTCTTAATCAAAGGCAAGATCTTTGCATGGCTTAGATTTCATCTCAGGTTTTGTAACCACAGCCTCAAGATAGTGTGGACATATGGTTGTACTTGAGACAATGGGACTGCTGCCAAAATATTGTGGACTTGTAGATTCTTGCAAATTCTAGAAACAAACTTTGCTTTAGCACGTAGCAGAAATTTTAGAAGGGGAAATCATTCCTTTGCAACAGTGCTGTCACAGCATGGGCATGCAAAATAAGTTATAATCACTTGGAAACACACTTTACATTTGTGGCTAAAATAGCCTTTTGTTCAATGTATTAGTAGTTATGGGAAATAAGAGAGGCAAGAGGCATGCATTAGATTGTGTACACAGTTGTACAGGTGTTGTTGCTTTATTTAAAAAAAATGCAAATCTGGCTTTTCTGTTTTTCGACTTGCTAGTAATTCAGAGAGTAAATTCTGCAGTAGGCTGTAAAAAATGGAAAACAGAGACCAACTGTACAGTAGATGATTTGGAATTTCTACAGCTCTGCTGCAGAGAAAGGGAGAGATACAGAGTCAGTGATCAAAGCTCAATTTTCTTCAGAGCTTCCTAAGCCTTGGGGGAGATTTAACTCGCAGTTTCTTCCTCCCAAATTCTCCATAGATCTGAGAAACCATTTGACTACCCTTCTTTGTGCCCTTAGGCTTAAGCCATTTGTCTGAAGTTCACTCACAGGAGCTGTTCCCGAAAGCCAGCAGCATAGCAGACTGTTGCAGAAGCTAATTGACCAAAACATCCCCAAAAAATGCATAGGCACAGTGTGACTGTGAATGTTTTTGTTTTCATCATCTTCTGAAAAACAAAGTTCATGAGTGTGTTTTTCACTAAATGTTAACATCGCAGTCAGCTTTCTTTCTTCACAGCACTAGTACTTCAATTCTACAGGAAATGGTCAAGATCTAAATTATGTAATATATAAAATATTATGTAATGAACTGAGAAAGGTTGAATTATAAATCCAATTAATAGTTGCTCAAGCAGTCTGTATGTAGAGTAGCTCATGTGAGCTATGATCACATGAAGCTGATGAAGGGTTTCCCCTGCCACCCTGCTTTTTACACATCCTTATAACTTTCCTTCATCTAGTGAGAGGTTAGAGACCAGTCTCGTAAGGTCTTGTGAAATGTGCTTCCTCTGTGTTTTGCCACCACAAACTCTCTTTGGATTTTGGGTAATAAACTGCACACAATCTGTCAGGCTGTCAGCTTTTCTATGAAAAGCATTTTCACCAATCTGTTAGGCTGAAAAAAAAGTATTTTCTGGCAGCAGTGCGTAACATTCCTCAAATGCTTAAACTGTTTGGGGAATATGAAAACTAAATCAAGTTCAGTGGTTGATACAGAGACACGAGTTCAGTTAAAAAAAATATCCTTCCTCAGGTATATGCAATGTTGCTGCTATTTTTTCCACTATGAGCTCATCATGATGGAAAACTGAATAAATTCAGTTTGAAATTCAGACTGTATAAATACTGTTTAATAGATGTTGGAAAAGGTGTTGGGACGATTATTATTTGTAAAATTTAGGAGCAGTCCTGAAATATTTTTTGGCATACATTAAAAGTAAATGTGATTGTATTGTAGATTTATGTAAGTCATTTTTCAAATGCATCTTATGTGAAACAAATACAAAACTAAAAACTCTCAAACATTTCATTGACATTTCCTTGGGGTTATTATCATGCAATGAGCTTCTTCCTAGGTGAAATAGAATAATGTTTTAAAATACAATAATATAGTATCTATTCACCATCTTGTGACAATGATCAATGGTGGACTTTTCAAAAGAGACTGCTTTCATGTGTCTGTTGTCAGTACATTAATCTAAGTATTTTAATTTAATAATTGGCAAATTATCCCTGGCTATTAATGAATGCCATATGAGCAATCTTGTCAGTTAAAAAATAGATTTATTGCTGCTCTATTAATGTTTGATTAAAAAATTTGAATGTATGAGTGTTCAATAAGCTTAGAAGGGATATTATTGATATATAATAAATGAACATTATAATTAGCATGTAGGGTCTAGAGGAAATCACCCCTTAATAATTTATACAGGTGAACAAGATTGTAGGAAATTCTATTCAACGTATATGATTATAAGTATATATCATGCAAAAAGATGCACTCCCCTCCCATTAAGGTCCATTTTGTTGAATTACCCTTTTGTGGAATTCATGTCTACACATTTTTAAAAGTAAATATTTTTAACAAACCTGAGGTGATTAAAAATAATGTTTTTATGGATGAAATAAGATAAATGACAGCAAAATATGCAAACTAAAAGCAAAAACTAAAATATGTTGATTTTCATCCCCTGCTTTGCTATCGAAAACCAGATTACTTTGACAAGTCACACAGTTAGTTGAATGACCTCTGTCCCTGTGCAATAATGGTAGTTAACATAATTTTAGAATAAGTGCACCTGTAACTGTGAGGTTCTTCATTCAGGTAGTGGATCTCAAGTAAACCACAAAGTCCAAGTACTTTTCAAAATAACTCCATGGTATAGTTGTAGAAAGGCACACATCAGCAGAAGGGCATAAAAATAAAATAGAATGAATATCATTTTCAGAATGGTGAAATTAACCATCAAGGACATTGTACAACCCACTTTTTTGGCTAAATGTAAAACATAAAGTCTGGCACACACACCACTGTGTGTGGGGCCTGGAGCAATTGCCCTGATTGACCTGATTGCCCTTGGTTAACCATGCTGTCTTTACAAAATTAAGTGTAATAACTTGCAAGTTATGCATGCTATAGGAAAACAGAATGATAGTCATGGTAGAAGGTAACTTTTTTATACTGGTATGATTTATAATAATTATCCTAAATTACTGTAAGTTTCTAAAGACCTATAAAGTCTCGGACAGATTTTTAATTTATACTGTTTCTGTTTTATTTTATTTTTTGTGTCACTCTGGACGAAATCACTAGTCTATTTTGAGCGTCTCTGTGGTAAAATAGTAACACAAAACTGAATGAAGCTAAAAGCAATAAATGTAAATATTGGAATTCTATCTAGCTTCTGCTCTTTGTCATGTAGATTAAGAGGTCTCCAAAGTCTTTCCACAGATCAGAAACATGTTTGCTTTGCAACAGACTGAATGGAAGCTTTTAACTCTCTTTTTTGGCTGGCTTTAATATGGAACAAAAATCATATTTTTGACTTTCATGTTAAACAAAATGAATATAGGCTAGCGCTGTGAAGTTTATATGCACTAAATGAATTTAAGGGTTGCTGAATTTTTCCTTATACAAAACATTAGCAGGTGGCTGCCTGCAGGTGCAACTGATGGAGTAATGTTATTATTTAATCCAAAATTATAGTTGACCTTTGAAGGTGAAATTTAGCTGATTTGTTAATTCCTTTTGCAGCAATACTCACGTATAAGTGGCTACAAGCTCTGTCTGGTTGGCGGTCTTTGTGCCACTTGTGTTGTGATGCCTCCTCGATGCAGGTTACAGAGGCTGACAAGCTTGAGGACCGAGGAAGGATAGAAGGGCACAAGGGATGCTGTCGCAGTCCCACTCCGATGAAATTTCGAAGCCGATCCCAAGGTCAGAGTGATAAAAAACGTAGAATAGCCTACAAAAGACATGACCTTTTGCTAAACTAACATCAGGATATATTCATGGAGTTGGTCATAACCTTTTCCTCTTTGAATTTTAAAGTGTCAGGGAAGAGGCCAAATGAGTTACAATTAATAATAGAAGGCAATGTTAATGAAGTCGTGTTTTTAGTAAAATGTGCTTCTTCCCCTATCAGTATTTATAACTAGATAAAGTGACTTGAGCTGTGTAATCATTAATTTGTGATCTGCATTGTTTTTGTATTAAAATAGAAAAAATACAGTCCATTAAAAAAGAAGGCACCGGTGCAAATTAAGAATCAACTATAAGTTAAAAAGCAGCTGCTACAGCAGGTATAACCATCGCTGACTGTGACCCACTAGGTGGAGGCAGTCGTCTGGAGTCAGTCGGAGAGGATGATGAGCTGATCGTAGAGAATGGGGAGGCTGGCTGTGACATGACTCAGAAACCGTCTCGGGGAGGACGCAAACACTCTCTGCCTCAGCAGCTTGACACTGTGGGCATTCGACAGGTGGGTATGTTCTGGGTATGCGTCTCCGGCATGTTAGTGAACCTCGAGGACAGCTTCTGCTTCTTAACCGATTTGATTAGAACCCCAAAATTTGTGAAGTGGGACAACAGAGTTGTGGCGTAAACAGACTTCCATAGCCATATGCCTTTACTAATGCAATCAGGATTGGGTTCAGAGTCATCGTTAACTACTGCAATCAGATGAAACAAGCTGCAGTAAAATACATTTCTTTGACATACTGACAGAAGCAAAATAATAGCTTTGAATTTGCCTGCAAGAGTTTCTGAATTCACGACGTTTAAGTGATCAGATCTTGAAAACTTGGGTGGCACAGTGGAGCAGTAGTTAGCATTCCTACCTTGCAGCACTGGGATCCTGGGCTGCTTTTTTTGTGGCGTTTGTACGTTCTTCCTGTGGTCGTGTGGGTTTCCTCCAACGGTGCAAAAACATACTGATAAGTTAATTGACTTCTGAGAAAACTGGCCCTGGTGTATTGTGTTTGTGTCTCTGTTTTGGTATGCCCTGTGATAGAGTGGCATCCTATTCAGGGTGTACCCGCCTAGTGCCTTCTAAGTTTGTTATCTTCAAAACATAACTTTTTCTTGCTTAGTAATAGGCTTCTTTGGAATAGTTAGACATATAACAGCATTAAAGGAGCCCTTCTGAAAAATGTTCATGTTAATTAGGCTATTGTATTTTTCATGCATACAGTGAATTAGTTATTTAATTTTTATTGTACCTTGATAATGCAATATTTAAATTCTGATAGGTGACTTTAATAACGAAGTCAGCTGAAATAGAGGTGGCCCATTTTTAATATACTGTACTAGAAAGGAGTCGTTGTTCAATAATAAATTGCCCAATAGATAACTGCACTATTCAGGCACTGACATACTCAAACAACTAATTTTGTGCTGTAACGTCAATTTTTGATACAGACAGATTTCAATGAAATTGGACAGGTATTGAATGAACTAAAACCACAGAAACATAATATACTGTATATACCATCAACCCAATTATTAAAACCGTAACCCAATTTCATTTGAAACAAAGGCTAAAATAACTTAAAGGACAGTGTTTAGGAACATCTGTGTTGTGCATGCCACTACTAAAATACTCAACACATTGTGGGGCATTTTAAAGTACTACACACAGAAATTGGTTACCCAAGTGTTAAACAGAAGCTGATTTTCATTATTTCTCTTAAAATATACGTTTTATTGAGGATGAGTACCCTGAGCCTCAAAGCATTAGTGCTAAATTCTCATCTTCGGTAAATCTCAGAAATATAATAATAATGAGTTAAATGGACTCATTTAGTTAAATTAAGTGAACATGATCTTTACATAAGAACAAAGGAAATGTTACTAAATTAAAGGAGGTAGACTCAGCCCATCTACCTCATTTGGTAGATAATAGGTAATCCAAGAATCTCATCCAGCTGTTCTTGAAAAAAGTCAGGGTATCAGCTTCAACCACATGGCAGGATAACTTGTTCCACAACTCTTTCTGACTATCAGGTCCCCTTGTAATTTCTGATCAACGCTAAAAATGTTCAGTTTCTTCAGCCTGTCGCTGCAGGAAATTCGCTTGAGCTCTGGAATGTATCTGGTTGCTTTTCTCTGGAGTAGTTCTGGAGCAGCAATATAATATCAATAATATGGTGACCAAAAAAACTATAGTAGTGATGTCACTTGGCTGAGCTTTTTCACCCTAATATTTGACACTGCACCCCTAGGTGTACGGTACGTACTTGGTTTGTTAAAAAGACAGCCGATAGGAAACAACTCTTGTTTTGTTATATCTGGTTTAAATTTAGTCTTTAAGAGAGGCAGTAGTATGCTTCAGTTAGTGAGCAGAAGAGAACCGTCAGAGCCTGATTTTTATTAGAATAGCAAAATGGCTTCATCATACGAGCTGGAATTGTCACATCAAATTTATCACTTTGATATTTAGACCACCAGAGTTTATATCTGTTTGATTACAAGCTAATTGGTAATTGCCTAATAAGACCATAATATTTAAACTGAGGAGGGTTAGTGGGACTTGTTCTGTGTGCCTCTGCTGCCAGCTGTGTCTTTTGTCTGATTTCTTCAATCTTTGTTGTAAAAGTTAATTGAAACTGCTGCTTGTCTCCATTGTCTCTAGGGGGATTGGTTGTGACCACCGGGGACTTAATGCATGCAGATATTTCTAAATAGCTTCAAGGACAGTGACTAGGTCAATAAGACGTCATTGTATCACTAGCAACAAAAAAACAGCAGCAGTAGTTGTGTGATTTTATTTCTTGCTTTTATGCTTAGGTTTTCAAAAACACTTTTAAAGATAAAGTTCAGGGAGAGGAACTGTAAATGAAGTTGATCCCTCATTGTATGCCCCTTTTTTTCAGATTCCATCTCCATGGCCTTAAAGTAAACAATTCTAAAAAAGCCCACTTGGGGATGTACTCCAAGCAGAAAACTAATGTTAAGAATGTTGCTATTTTGTGCCAGGTCTCTAATAAAGTCAATTATGAAAGCAGTGCATATTAGTTATTGTTTTGTATTTTTTCTGAAACCAAGCATTTATTGTTATGCAGTTGTGGCTAAAGAAATCAAAGTGCTGCCTCCCCTCCCGTAATTGAAATAATTATTTCTAGCGTGTTGTTTTCGTTGTAGCATGTATAGTAATATATATCTTTCATCTTTCTGTAGTTCAGGTGGGTAGCGGTGTCAGCATGTGTAGGCTGCAAAGAAACAAATAAAGGTTTATTCCATGCTGAAAAGAGAAGAAAGAGCCAAAACATTGTGTTTCCTTTCTTCTCTTTTCGGCATGGAATAAACCTATTTCGTATATCTTTCATCTTTCTAACACCCGAAGAAGGCTCCGCAGCCGAAATGTTGTGTTTTCTTTCTTCTCTTTTCAGCATGGAATAAACCTTTACTTATTCCTTTGCAACCCACCTGAACTAGTAATATATATGTACTACATGTATACATGTATATATGTATATATGTATAATAGCATCGTAAGACATAAAAAGGAATCATGACAACCCGTAGTATAGTAAAACTCCATTACTGTATGTTGCTCATTCTCTACAAATCATTCTCCTCTTTATTATTTCCTGGGTTAATAGTTTTTATTCTGACAATTTTTAGTCTTTGAGGTTTCAACAGGTACTTTTGCTCTAACAGGTTGTTTTCACATTTAATAGGGTCCCAACAGGTTAAATTATTTCTTATTAAGCTTTCCATGTTATTAGAATATAATAATTGTTTTTTATTAACAATTAATAAATTGGGGGGGGGGGGTTGTTGATTAAATCCTTAGTTTTCACGATTTTTAGCAGTATTCTTGTAAATTTTTGTAATTTCTCTTTACTAGGTTTTTATTTACTAACCCAAAATGTTTGCTATATCTAAAAATATAAATGGTATTTTACAAAGAACACAGGCTGCTTTTGATATCTTGATAGTAAAAGAATAATGCATCTTGGTTTAGCTGAACATTAAATGAGTAAGAAAAGAATGTAACGAAAAAGTAAAAAGGACAACGCACTGATTCCTTTTTTTTTTCTGGCGTGCTTTACATGTGTTTGCCCTGCCCATGCTTTGGTTTTAAAATTAATACACATGTAAAAAATAAATTCAGTCATAACTGTCCTTCCTTAACAATGTTTTTGTAATATAAAAACTCAGACTATAAAATACAAGCCCCATTGATATAGTGCTTCTCTGAAATATTCTTAGGTGATTTATTGACTTTTTCTGAATACGCATACTGTATACATTTAAAGGAAACCAAAGGTTAATATGACCTGCATTTAAACTCTTTCTTATCCATTCCAAATATAATCTGAATAGTCTGTCTGCTATATGGGATAATACAGCTTCAAATAAAAACACTCCATTCTATGTTAATTATTTAACTTTATGGACCTTTTATCCATAAAGGATCAATCACAAGTAAAATAAAATTTACAATACAATTTATTATACATCCACAGCGGGTATGCAGGTAAATACTTATGCTTGTTCCTGTGCACAAACCTGCATTATATGAAAACACAGCTAATTGCTGGCAATATACAAGTATACAAGTGCTGGTCTGTAACTCTTTAATTGTTATGAGTGTGTTATTGTTGCTATTTGGGGCACTGGTCTTTGTTTGTAAACCAGCTACATGGTTCTGCCCATATAACATAAACACAAACTAAAGGCTGAAGAAAATTGTAGGTTGCACTGTGAAATGGGCCACAGTGCTTCTAGGCCTGGGCTGGATTTAATCGGCAGAGGGATTCTCATCTCATGGCACAGCAGTCAATCTTGTGGCTTGCTGGGTGCCTGCAGCACTGAATGTGAGTCTTGTCCTCATGACACTTTGTCATGGTGAATGCCGTGTCTGTCATTGGTTCCCTAAGGTCGTAAAACGGAATGTTGGAGGTATTTTGTTGATAAAACATCATTATACATTAGTGAGAAATAACTGTAGGTACAATGTTTTTTATATGTTTAATTTATACATTGCAGACATACAGTAGACATCGCTTTGAGCAATTGGCAATGTTTGGACTAGGCCTCTAGTATTATAGTTCTTTAACTTTTTGATATTTTCTGTACACACAAACCATGGCCTAAACAAACAGATGAGATGGGAGATCCTACACGCAGGCCATGCCTGTCAAAAATGTTGTGCCATATGAAGCAGTTTTTCAGGATTGATATACACACATTTACAGTAGGTTGCTTTCAGAGCTTAAGCACTGAGTTCATTTCCTCTTGGGCTGTGTTTATTTACCCTGTACAGGAGTATCAAATAGTGAAGAAATCAGCACGCTCCCTAAGCACTGTTCAAGTGGAGTCTCCATGGCGACTGGCCCAGCCATCTATTATCTCCAATATAGTTCTCATGAAAGGACAAGGAAAGGTGAGCATCCAGTTCCTTTTCACTTCATCTCCATTTTCTGCGTAGGTTTTCCACACACAACATTGGGATTGGTGTAGTATCCGCACCCAAGGGCTAGGTTCCTTTTAAATAGCCTGATAAATGTATCAGTGTCTTTTGAATTTGCAAATGAGGGAATAAAGAAATTTCCTTCTATTTGAAATAAAAGGAAGTAAAATCAAATCAAATAAAAAGTTGGTTCAGAACTGTGTTATTTTGACATCTGGGATGTTGTCAGTCATATAGAGTAACGTGAGCCATTTGTTGCCTAATGCACTTTTGAAGTAAACATTTTCTGTGCAAGCTATTTCTCTGTCACACTTAGTAGGCTGTGTAAATATTCCATTATACCTTAATTTGCTTTGGCAGATTTACAGACATATAGACTATACACACACGTACACTAACAGTAAACTGATCTTTTTGTACAATCTGAAATTAAGCTTGATAATACTTTCTTGTAATAAGAAATTCTATGCATCTGTACATCGTTTAATTATGAATGGCAGTGCAAAACTACTATTATAAATGTCAAACCTCCAGAATAGTCTGGCTCGTGTGTGTACAGATTATGTAGGTATGTTGTAAATAGAAATTCGGTGCAAATCTGTTTTTTCTTTTTACACTTTTTTAATTTCCTGTTGTGTGGTAGGGTCTGGGCTTTAGCATTGTTGGTGGCCAGGACTCTGCTCGTGGACGGATGGGAATTTTCGTCAAGACCATTTTTCCCAATGGAGCAGCAGCAGCAGATGGAAGGCTTAAAGAGGGTCTGTTTTAGAATATCCCCTTTGTATTCAGAATACAAACTTGGCCCTAAGACACGATAAGGCATCTGTAGAAAAATAAGATGTATAATAGATTTCTGAAAAAATCCTATCCAGCAAAAGGTCAGTCGAAGGCTGGTACTTTAAAGACTATCCCTCCAGACACAGGCTTAAGACACTAAGCTTCATGGGTTAAAGAAAATGGAGAGACTTGCCATATTAAAATAAGCAACTCTGACAGGCCGACAATGGACCTTGCTTTGGGCAAATTATGGTCAAAGTGAGCTGAGTAAGCAACACAAGACCTGTCACAAAACTGAGTAAACAAAAACACGGACATGCTCTGTACAAGGGCTTTGCATATCAGGCCATGGGGATGACAATTCACATCTCCACCGTCATGTGCTTAACTCCAGTTCTGCACGTCTCATCCTTCAATACATCAAATGCCCACAATGTGCACCCCAAATTGGACAACAGAACCACTTCTGCACATTATGCATGGTCTGATGTATATGTTAATGCAGGAGAATAATATACCGTTGACTCCCAAATGCTGTGGGAAAACTGCAGAATCCATTGCTTTCAATATTGCTGGCCTCTGTAGTCACAATACTTTTCAGAATCAGCACTTTTGGCTGTAATAAAAGTAAGAATAAAAGTTTGATTTAATATGATTTTAGAGATATCTAGAGGAAGCTCTTTAAGTATCCTATTAGTTATGGAGCGTTTTTCATATTTTTCTAATGGAAAAAGAGCCTTTGAACTATTAATATAAATTTTGGTCTTATCAAAGTAAGGAAAAAAAAAATAAAAAAAAGTTTCTTTAACAATTCCACTTGTACATATCCAAAGATGTTTCTCAGCTATGATATCATTATCTACCCAAAATGTCTGTTTTATGTTTTACAAGAAATGTCTTAGGTGTTTTCTTTTGAGGTGTCATAGTAACTGCTTTTGTCTGCTATTGTCTTGCTCTCAGGTGATGAAATCCTAGAAGTAAATGGCGAGTCTTTGCAGGGCCTGACTCATCAGCAGGCAATCCAGACCTTTAAGGTAACTACTGTACATGGCAGACTCTCCTCTCTGAACGTCAACAGCAGAAGCACGTTAATGCTGTAGGCTCATTAGGAACTGTATGTGATCTCAATTATGAACATCACACATCTTTTCCTGTTGTAAAGAACATACAAACATAGTTTTTTAAGTAATTGTATTTTTAAACCTATTTTTTTGTATATCCTAAGTTGTATTAGAAGACAATGTCTGTAAAAAATCAGTGTGTATATGTACACATTTCTAGCTGTTCAGTGCAAATTTATTCTAAATTAATTTAAGCCTGAACTTTTAAGAAATGTTTCACAATATAATTGACATAAAAAACAAGTTAAAAATCCCTATATTTTTAACCATATGTTTCAGGAAACAGATTAAAAATACTAAGACACTAAGATTAAAAAAGTCACTAAGTTATCACATCTGCTTCTTCTTGGCTGGAAAGGCATGATAGGCAAGAACAACTCTTCCTGAAAGCTCATCCCTGATATCATCTATTTTGTGAACATGACTAAGATCATATTTCTAAAACAATCATTGGCATTTTAACTTAAGTGGTTGTATATTTTTTCTCTATTTGTATGTCTGAAAAAAATTAGCCTAATACTGTATACAATATAGTAAGTTGTCTAATTTTATATTTTTCTAGTTTGACCTTGCATAGAACTGTTATAGCAGAAACAATAGAGTTTGTAAAGAAGTTTGCACGCTGATGTATAAAGTGAGATTTAATATAACATGATTCCTTTTTTAAAATTTAAATTCCTGTTTGCGATTAAACCCAAGCTCCCAAAAGCATTGGAAACTTTTGTACTGGAATTAAAACCTAAAACAATTTAGTTTGTAACTAAAGCAGAAATAAATAACTGTACAAGAAATAATTCTGTAAAATAAGGTCTGAAATATAACATGATGGGAATCATATTAAAGTCTTTCTTATGGTTTGAGGAACTGTTATGTAAATAGCTGAATGTTGATACAGTATAAGGAATATTGTACATTATATTGCAGTTTTTTTTTCAAATGAAAGTACAGCAAGTGAATTAATTAGATTTATTATGCAATGTATTATGCAAATAGTATTTAATTCTTACAGTTTATTAAAACACATCTTATATTCTGATTCTGGTAAATTAACGGAAAGCAAAGTCAACTGTAATGTTTCTGAAGACGTGACTTGAAAGTTGTCTTCTACAGCACTTTTGTGAGAGTTTTGTCAGTTCACTTCACTTGTTCTGGGCTTTTGGAATCTTAAGAAGGGTGCTTTTATTTTAATTCTGTCAGAGATTTAGGACAATTCTGCCAGGAGTGTTTCAATATTACTGCATTCAAACTGCTTGCATATTCTTTGATGAGATGTTGTGAAGAATTTTTAGGGCAGAACAAAAAAGAGAAAACTCTCACCTATGAAGTGTTTTGCCAGGTTGTATGGCTGGCAAACCAATCTGTTATCCTAGCACAAGTATTTGAGAATCTGTGGTCTATTTTAGAGACTTGCTGAAAGAGCCAAAACATTTGTGGAAAAAAAAAAGTTGTCAGTTTTAAGAACAGAATATACCTGCTGCATGATATGTGGGTAATGAACATGTGTGGAATGCTCAAGTGGATAGCTCTCTTAGTTTTCCATACACACAGTTTGAAACCCAATGCATTTACATTGATTTCTGTTGTAAATGATCAGAAATCCATTGCAGTTGGCAGACATTGTTGAAAAAAAACACTGTATAATCTTTAGTATTGCAGCCTTAACTTGAGGTAATTGATTTCTGTAGTGTGCGGTTGGCCAAACCTGGGATAATGATGATAAGTCCTGTCTTGTACATGTCGGTTGTCCATCAATCACATTAAATGCTTGTAAGAGCTAACATTTTAATACAATGGGAGTATTTTAGGAGATGGAAGAGGCAAGGGATGACTAGGGTTAACTCTTTCTGTTCCAATTAGGATGCAGCAAGTGCACGTATGGGTCCTGTCAAAGGAGGGCACAAATTCATTCGGCTTAATCGGAGGAGACAATACAGAAAACCAAAGATTGAGCTACGATACATATTTCATCTACAGCAACTTTGTCTCATACAGGTCAATTAATGTGACAGGCACCCAGTTTTTTTGTAACATATGAAGGTCTCTTCCTTCTGGATAATTTAGGTAGTTCCACTAGAGAAATCTATAATTTGAAGAGTTTATAGAAGTATCCTTTTAATACAGTTGTCAAAGGTTATGTGAAACAATGAGATCAACATTTCTTGGAGGACTCTTTAAAAGGAGGGACAAAGACAGCTGTCTTTCTAAAATGTGATGGATTGGTCCTCCAGCAGCTAAAGAAGGGGGTGGTGACCCTGACAGTGAGGACCCGATTGCGGAGCCCCAGTCTGACACCCTGCCCCACCCCCACCCTGCTTAGCCGCTCCAGCTCTCCCAACTCCAATGCCAGTGGGGGCACCCCTGTCCCTCCGAGTTTCGAGGACGGAGACGCTGCCTGTCGGAAGGGTCCTGGGCCGAAGGACCGTATCATCATGGAGGTGACTCTCAACAAAGGTAAATACCCTTATATTCATCTGACTAGACAAGGCCTGAAGATTTAGCTTTTAACTTAAGTGTGAACTGTTATGTACGTATGCACGGTGACCATCAACAGCTGTTCATACTATTGTAATAGTAAAGTAGGGCCATTCAGTATTTTGAAGTAAAAAAGGGCAAAACAATTGGTCTAGGTAATTCAGTCCAAACGAATTTAATAACAGAGACATTTTATCTGAATTTTGAATTTACCTGGAATTGACAAGTTTCTTTCCAAAACAAAATAAATAAACAAAATACACCATCTGGTAGTTTCAGTTTTGCTCAAATTTCAGCTGAGGATCCTTCAGGCATGGACCAAATGCTAAATAAAAGTTAGTGACTTCGGAAGGAATGTGAGAGTGCAGAGAAAAGGTGAGAAACCATATCATGAAGCATATATTGTGACACTGCTAATCTGAGCCTCCGGTATCCTTTGCTAGCTGCATCATTTCTAGTTCTAATTTCCAATTTACTCTCTATTCACTATTCACTCTCTATTCACTAGGTCATTAATATTATTACATTAATGTTTTCAATTAATGTAAATCATCGCTTTTGTAAGCTTCTGCAAAGCAATTAAATAATTACTAGTATTAATATCCAATTGTCTCATCAGAATCCACGATCTTGTAAATATATTCATAACAAATCTAAGACACCAAAATGAATCTGAATTTGCTACTGTTTTTGCTATTTTAATCTGAATTTGCTACTATTCTGACATTTAATCGAAGGCATCGCGATGATAGAAGGTGTAGTCAACCAAAGGTGTTCATAAACTAGATTATAAGAACCAAGTGTGTCATTCTTGCAACATTCCGGTAAAACTTGCTAGTTGTCTGCAGCAATTCTGCTGATACACATTCATTGAAGGCAGACTGTCTCAGGATGAATTACTTCTTCGTGTGGTTATTGCACACAGAAAAGGAAGGAAAAATGGGGCAGATGCTGACAGATAAAAGGGATGTTCCAAACCCTAACATCCAGTTTCCCCCACAATAAATCCCCACTCTATCAAGCGATATTCATCAGTGTTTAGGTAAATTCATAATTGTGACTGGTCCTACATTTCCTTGTAATCTAAACTACATGTAGGGCATGTTATTCAATTTTAATTCACGACTAAGTTTATTTTTAAGTGATCTTCTGTTTGTTGCTAAAAAAAATTTAGTTGAACAGCATGGTCACATGGTAAAATAACATTTTACAGACATTTTTTATTCATTTTACTTACCTAAGTATTCTTGCGCTTTCTTGTGCTTTTCTCAGTATTCTTCTATTTACTAAAGAATTCCTTGCTACGCAAATGTGCTTTGCAACCTGAAGGCTAGAGACCTACAAACCATAAACTGTATGCAGTTATGATTTTTAAAATTTGAAAGCATTTTTTTGAGAAATACCTGTCTGTTTCACCACAAATATATCTAGCTTTGGTGTCATTTTACTTTCTACATTGGATCAATATCTCACTCTGCTTTCATCCCTCTCTTCAGCAATGGTCTCTGTCATGCACTTCTATTTTCAATCTATAATCTAGATTTCTGTCAACATTTCTCTTAAGCTCTTCACCTTGTCCTCCCTTCTTTTTTTTGTCTCACTCAATGACCTTGCCTTCTCTTTTAAAATGCCTAATATGCACAAATTCTTCAACACGTCAACTTCAGCTTTCAGTCACCTCAGTCCCTACGTTATCCCACATTCCTCACTGGTTCTGCCTTGTTCTCCTCCTTCACACCTCCATCAAACTCTGACATCTCCTACTTGATCGAGGGCCATAAACTTATCACTTCCACTTAAGACCCTCACTTATCTCTTCATGGCTGCTGCCCCCAGTCTCTTTTCCTATAATTCCTCTGTTTAATCACCTCTTTGCTCTCACGCTGCTTTCCCCTTATTAAAAACACTTCTTTAGAAAAAAGTCACACTTGATCCCTTAACCCTAGTTATCATATGATTACTCTTCTGGCCTTTCTCTCTCAGATCCTCAAGTTGACAGTCCACTACCAGTTCTCTGACTTTCCTCTTGTACTGCTTAAGTAGATGGAAACTTCTCTCCTCTCTCTTATTGATTTTTTTCACTCAACTCATTCTGCCTCACTCTCCTTTGTCTTCTGTTTTAATCCTTGTTGACCTTTTTGCTGCCTTTGACATAATGGGTCACTCTGTTGTCCTGGCAACACTCGTTGACCTAGGATTTTTTAGCATGGTCTACACCTTGTTCCCACATACTGTACCTGTTACACTGGTAAGGCTCCATCTCTGCTCCTTACCCTAAGTTAGGGTAAATCTTCCCTAAATTCACTTCCACTTGCTCCCCTGGTCCTCTCATTTTGTCATTTTGTTTTGTATGTTATTTTAGTTGCACAATTGTTTGTTGTACTTACACTTAAAGGAAATGGAAACATGATTAACTCAGCTTTTTTCACATCTTAGACATATCTGCATTTGTCAGATTGGATGAAAGTAACTACTGAAAAATAGAGTAACTTTCAGATTTGCTCAGAAGTCCTATATTTACCTGATCTCTGAGAATATAGACCTAAATTGGAAACTGCAATGCTATTTTTATATTTCAAGGTTAGAAAGAATCAATATTGATGAATGCATTTCAAACAACAATGAAAGTAAAATGTACACAGTAGGGTGTGATACCTCCATTTTACATCACAAAATAGGAGAAATTTCCAGATATGTGCAGCACCATATTGCTGTCATTGTAATTCAGAATGGGGCAACAAAATGTCCAGTGACATGAAGTGGGTCTATTACATTGTAAACAAGCAGGCTTGTGAATGCATCACTTTTAATCCAATACAAATTATTGCTTTCGATTTTGAGAGTTTTGCCGACAAATACTACTTGTTATTTTTATGTCCAGATCACATTAAAACATTTCTACAATGAAATGTCTGCTTGCACAGCGTGGACTGATTCACTCATATATTGCATTACATAAGTCATTACAGTGACTAGTGAGCAGGAAGGGGCATTCATGTCACAATTTGCACATGACTCTCGCTCCCACCCATGGCGAGACCAGCAACAACATGGCAACTATATGGTACTTTAAAAAAGTTCGTGATTATTTGCTTAATTCAGAATTTGTTAAAATTTGCGATACTGTCAATTAATATATTTTGTTACCAAGATTTAATATCTGGACTGAGAAATTTGGACTGCAGTTGCCCTTTAGTACATACATACTATATATAGTACAAGTTATAGAGGCATGAGAAATCAAAAGATATGACAATATTATATCAATTCCATTTTGCAGAGTACTTTTTGTTATTGTAAACATTATACATTATTTGACTTTAGAGCCATCTTTTCTCAAATAAAATCTGTCTTGTACAGTTTATCTATATACACCTTGTAAGGTACGTGGCTATGAAAACATTTAATTTACATCTTGCTGGGTTGCTTAAGACAACTGTTAAAATTACAACTAGTTATTTATTAAATGTTTTGAAAAACAAATGAAACAAATTGCAGTTAGGTTTGCAGTTACTTGCAGGTTCTGATTGAGTATACTGTATATAATAGTTTAGGCTTGGTGAGTAAGAATAAAACAAAAAAAACTTGGATTCCATCAGTGGAAAATAAAAGTGCACTGATCTCTAGTATGTATCATCATCACTCAGTGGCAAGAATGTGCTGAGAGTGTGGATTATTCTCTCATCCCCACATCTCTCACCTGCACTTCATGGGAATTTGTATGCATAAAAATATAGATTCCTTATATACTGCACATATTATGAGCAATTAAAAAAATAAAGAGGGAAAAAATAAAAACACACTGTGGACACATGTATTTAATAGGTGAAGAGTCAGGGTCTAAAATCATATCACTGAATGTTTTGATTTGCAACAATATCCCTCTATGTGGTATTGCTATGCACATTTATTCATATCTCTGTTGAAATAGGAACAATGAATTTTAAAAAACGGAATGTTTTACAGATTGGATAATGTTTTTTGCTTAAAAATGTAAAACGTTTTACCATTTATCCATGTACGGTTGATTAAAGTCCTTAAAACTCTTTGAACCCAGTTCCATTAGTAAACTGCCATCTTGAGTTTGAATTACAAATGTTCAACTGGGCTGAGGTCTGGGGATTGAGATGGCCTGTCATTTAATTTGTGTGCAGGTAACCATTCCTTTACCAATCTGGATATATGCTTTTGATCATTGTCATGCTGAAATATCTATTTCCAGCCAAGCTAGATCTTCTTGGCACAAAAAACAAACAAATGTCTGGCCAGAATGTCCTGGTATGTGTTGGAGTTCAGGAGTTCCTATCTTCCTATCTTGAGGTTTCAGGACCTGTAGATTCAAAACAACCCCAAAACTCAAACAATATCGTGGGCATGAGGTTAATCTTTTTTTAACTCTAATGAGCCTGTCCAAAAAGTTTATTTTTCATTTCATCTGACCATGAAATGGTAATTTCATTATTTCAATTTTCATTCAAATTAAATTTATTAAGTCTGAGTCATCTCTTTTTTTGTGGTTTGCCCTCAGAAGAGGCATTTTCAGTGCAGCCCAGCTAGGAATACTAAATTCACGCAAGCCTCTTAAAATTGTAGTTTTCAACAATTCAAAAAAAGATGTTTCTTGCATCTTGAAGCTGACAGAAACATACACTTGTTTAATAACCAGGGGTGATCAGAAACAATTACTGCTGTACATCCTTTTCCTAGCAGGGTTGCTACAATACCAATAAGTTTAAATTCATTTTATGGACACTAGAGTTGATTCAGCCTTTTGTGGATATTTTATTTCCATCCCCCAACATGAGGAGGTCAAAGACTACTTTCCTGCAGTCTTTGAAGACCTTTCTGAACCTTACCATGTTGATGCTTGCTGCTATGAATGTTGAATGTTTTCAGTTAATTACCTCCTTTTAGACCCCAAGAAAACAGGAAGCCTTCAGAGGCCTCTATGTAGTTCCATTGGCTTCCATTGCACTTCCAAGAGGAGAATGTTATTGTAGTATATGTACTGTATATCAGAATCTACAGAATATCAGAATAAAAAGAATCAGTTCTTCTGTATGACATTTTCCTATTTCTTTTGGTATATGAACAAAGCTGTAATGCATTGTGTCTGGGATACACTGAGGTATGCAAATTAACAGTTTATTGCCCTGGCCCTTGTATGTTTAGAGCCAGGGGTTGGACTTGGAATTGGAGCCTGTTGCCTCACTTTGGAGAACAGTTTTCCAGGCATCTATATTCATAGCCTTGCGCCCGGGTCCGTGGCAAAGATGGATGGCCGGCTAAGGTGAGCTGCTCCTTCAATACACTGTATTGTATAGTTGAAAATGTTAATGTATTTACCATACAAAGTTTTTTTCTAAAATAATGATGTATTTGAATTACATTTCAGGAGCAATTGATAGGGCTTTAGTGTGCTCGGTAGATTTAAGGAGTTTTCCAGACAATATAGTTAATATAGTTCATTAAAAACTGGTGTGTATTTAATCAGTTGCACATCCTACAATACACAATAAACAACTGTGTTGTTTAGCCATTTCATTTGTTTTGCCACTGCTCTGTTCTCCTTTTAATAATATGTATTATTGAATACATTGTATTTTATTCCAGTTTGATTAAAAAAACACACTTGTCTCTTTAAATGGATACTTATGTTTTGTGAGATCTGAATGATGAATTAGAATTAGAATCAAGAATGGATCATTTAATAAATAAGCAAGCATATAAACAAGGAAAATAAATGGCAATAGTTTCTAAATCTCAGTTCTGCCAACAATAAGAAGGTTATTTAGCATACCAGCCTCTCAGCACTAGAGTCCTGGGTTTCATTCCAACTTTGAGTACCTGCCTATGTAAAGTTTATATGTTTTTTCTGTGCTCACAAGGGTTTTGCTGAGTGTTCTGGCCTCCTTCCTTCACCCAGTGACATGCTGCTTAGGCTGAATGACTCTAAATTACACCCCTAGGGTATATTTATCAATTAAAAATCTTCCCACCTCATTAACCAAGCACTATCCCCCATCTGCACTACATGAGATCACACAGAGACCTCACTTTAAATGGTAATCAGGGATCGGAGTCCTCACTACATCCCAGTTTAACTAAGGGTTTTGGTATGTTTTTTGCCACCATAAATATTGTAATATAGTCATAATTGTGTTACACTACCTACACCTACTCTTGGTTAAAAATAATACTCCTGCCAGAATTCTGCATGCTTTTCCCATCTTAGCTCCAGGCAGAGACAGACATGGTGTTTGAAATCCTCATTAAATTACTAAGATATGAGCAGTAATAACAAGTAAACGAAACCATTATTTTCCATGTATCTTCCATTATTTGCTTTATCTTAGAGAGCAAGTTCCAAAACATCTTAACCCATGTGTTTCCACATACTGAACACCTGTGACTAGTTAGCTTTTCTCACAGGTTTATTTTCACTGTTCTCATGAATGAAGCAGCACAATTAATACAAACGTGCAATTGGGTCTGTCAGTTCCTTTCTTTGTTCATTCTGCTTGTGTTACTTAGTAACAAGTACATCACTTGCATGAATAATGCCAGTGCATCTTTTTCCACTTTTGGTTTTTAATTACAAGCTTTGTCAGTTGAAGAATGAACGTTTGCTATTGCCTTTTATTATAAATTGTAGTCCTGATTTAGGGGAAACATCAAACACCAAGGCTGCTCAAGGTTGGAGCTGGACTCAAAACACTTGCAGAATTCCAGTAAGAGTAATATATCAGTTGGTAAACTGAAATGAGAGTACTCATGAGTACTGAGTAATCAGCAGCATCTGTATTCTATGCTTGAGAGTTTGGTGAAGCAAAGCCCTCAGAAGCTGAGATGTGGATTGAAAGCAGCTCTCCTCATTTCATAATTTAAAGATTTACTGTGTTTTTAGCTGGGAAATAGAATTAACCCAAGGTAAGCTTAAGGGATTCCAAAAGAAGCAAAATAAACACTGAGAAGGCAGAACAGTAAATATAGTGCTATTAATAATCTTGTTGGCTTTTTAGACTCATTCATCCACCTCATTCAACTATGACCACTTAGTTTGGTAAAGATGGTGTTCTTCCAGCTTGATCAAAGATTTTTAGACTGTATTAACTTGGGGAAACTCTTTTCCTTATGATGCCTTGAACTGACACCAATGCTAACTCATTGTATTATATCAATATGAGTAATGTTGATAACTCCTGTTAATCAAATCAATAATGACATGGCAGGAGGCTCAGAATAAATGACTCATGTAATTTTCCATTGATAAGTATAAACAAGGTAGATGTCACATGCTAGAGAAAAAGATTTCTGGTGTATCCCCCAAGATTTTCCTCAGAACCCAATCTGAGAACCACTGATGTTTTACTCTTCTAAAGATGAGCCGGTTTCCTTGTAAGTATAACGAGTCATAATGTTGGGAAAGGTAGACATTAGGACTGCAAAGAGACTGAAGTACTTGATAACCAATTCCATCCTCTCTTACTACCCCATGGATAGCCGTGGAGACCAGGTTCTAGAAGTGGACTCTGTAAGTCTGCGCCATGCTGCCCTGAGCGAAGCTTATGCCATTCTCAGTGAGTGTGGGCCCGGTCCTGTGAGTCTGATCATCAGTCGACATCCCAATCCAAAAGTAAGACTTGATTCATTTTTTTACATATGGCGTTTGTGTTGAAGCACTCTGCTTTTCTGCCACAGGCAGAAATAGTTCTTTTGGAGGCCAAGACTGCATAAAGATAAATGTGTTATTCAGAATGAGGGAATACCGAAAGTCCAAGCTGCCTATCATTTTTTAAAGCCCCGGATGACATCTTAATTTTTTTTTCCCTTGCCAAGAGAATGTGCGTGTCTCTTAAGGATAGCAAATCATATTTGATGACAGTCAAGAACAATCCCATAACAAATGCAGACAGAAGGAGCACTTAGACTGGCTACAGTCCAAATAATTACTGTATATTGCTCGTTTTCCATGTTCGTTCTTTAAAGAACCAAAATGCAAAAATACCTTTCAGAACTTATAGAAGGAAAGCTTGTACTCAAGCTGTGCTCCTTTAAACATGTCAGTAGTGTAATTGGTTGCAGAGGCTGGACTGGTTAATGTAATGGCTTTCTACCTGTTATTGAAGAATTCATAGTCATATCTGTCAAGTTTTTATTCAAACATCAGACATGCTGTAATCCTGTAAAGAAGCAGCTGTAACTTGCTCTAGTTTTCAGGTTTAAAGGGAAATACTACTGACACTTTTTCCGTGGTTTTGGTCACAAATCATTAGTGGGTTCTAGAATGAATGACGTGCACTCAAATTAGGTCAAAGTGGCACAAGTGCACGTTTTATTGAACAGCCAGTAATGAAAAAGAATACATGAAAAGACAGCTCTGCTTCATTTGTCCTCCAAGCCAGGTGAGGGAATGATTGGGAGTTTCCTGAGCGCAGGAGAATCTTCCATTATGCCAAAAACCACCAGTACAGTGGGCTTCATTCACTCCATCCACCCATGGGTGCTGCATAACCTTTGCATGCACATAGCTCCAGGGCCCATTTAGAGAACAGCTTGTCCCAGCAGCCACAGACAAACAGGATTTCATCAGAACATGCACAGAATAGAAACCACAAATAACAGTAAGGTGTTGATACACAGAAGTTCTTTGGGGCTCAATATCTGTTAGTTTTATCTCTTTCAGCTACAACAAGACTAGTGTTTATTCCATTATTATGCATAATTATCTTATTTTTTGATGAGGAAACCCAAAATAAAAGTCATATGAAGTCCTTCATACATAAAAATTCCTCAACTTCATGTTCAGTAGTTAAGCCTGAATTTTGAACACTACTGTATATGGAGCTCATATGGGACAAGGTTATTATCTGAAATTTAAGCAGAAGACTGAAGCTACATGGAAAACAAGAGTCCTAAATGTAAATATGTTACAGGAAAGGAAAAAGGTAAAATCTCACATGCCCTGCACCATTACTACAGTTCGCTACAAAATATAATTTATTTTTTCACTGTTCAATTTTATTTCGTCACTAAAATGAGAACAAAATCTAGAGCAGTACAGCAAGTGATTCACGTAAGTTGCAAGCTAATACCTTCCCTTATTCAAAGTAAGCTTTAGTGTTTCATCACATGATCAGGCTGATACTATCAGAGATGTATAAAAACATGCCCACTCCTCGACATTATTGTAAAAATGTAAATAGCTACCAGAAATTGTGAGGACTTTGTATTCTGACAAATAAAAAAACATTTGACATTATTATCAGGAATTTTTACATTGACTGAAAAGTACTGGTCATTTGGTTTCAAAAAGGTACTTTTTTTCTGCCGTTTAGAAGAATTTTTTTGTCACAAAACGTCTGCTAAAAATGTGATGTTGAAACATGCATTTTTTTGGATTTACAAGGTTAATTCAAATATGGCAGTGTTCATTTGTACTTTGTAAGTTTTAATAGTAAAAGTAAGAATGCACTTGAAGCAACAACTGCTGTTGTAATGGATCTACTAACCTTTTTGGCTGCCTTGTCAGTATGTATTTTTATATGATTTAAAATACTGTAAGATACTTATGATGTGTGCTAATATACTACCTGCTTTGTATCCTATTAAGATGGAAGAGAGAGGTTTAAGGTCTCACGTACTTTGTTTGGTTGACTCCAAATCAGTTGAAAAAATGGCATTTCCTTTGAAGACCGTTTGCTTTTAGCTGAAATGCAACTTTCAATTTAATTTAAGCTTTTTGTACACATCTAATATTTATTACGATCTTCTCTACTTTCTGTTTCACTTTCATAAAATACTTAACATTTTTGATAATATTTTCTATTAATGAACAATTCTTAGCTCTGTCTTACTGTGTTCACATTTAGCTTGTTTAATATTCCCTCCCTGAAACTCCAATCCTCTTACGGCACTGACAGGAAGTAAAATATTTGCTCTACTTATGATGGAAAAAAGCATATTTCCTTTAGGGGCCAAATAATTATTTTCATAAGGTTCAATTTTCAGTGATCCCTAGCACAACTTGCATATTTAAGAAATGATAACATTGTAAACCTGATACTGAGTTTGGCTTAAATGTGTTAAGTGCGATTTAATTGGAAAGTCCCAATACTGGCACAGTTAAACAGAAAAGTCGAAATGTATACTCAGGTGGTGGGAAAGGGTGTTTTTTCTAGACATACAACAATGTAAGGTATGTGCAAGTGAACAAACACATCAGAGCCCTTCACAGATCTGGGAGACCACATAAGATACAGCACTTACAGCAGAGAATTAACCAACTCGTTTTCTTTGAAAGTGTATCATATTTTCCTAAGAAAACAATGCAGACGTTCACTCTAGGCAGGTGACACATCAATGAATGAGGCCAAGGTGCAAACTTCTTGTCAAGAAAATACTTGAAGCATTTAGTATATGCCTAATTACAGATGCACAGGCCTGATAAGTTTTTTTTTAACAGCATCTTATGGATCATTCAGTCAGTGTTGAATTGTTTCAAGAGCAGAACTTCAGATGGAGATGAAGCATCTCAAAGATCTCATTGTACTGTCAAGCAATAGTGGCAGTTCTATTTTGGTTTAGGCCTACTGCCACTCTTCAGAGGCTAGAAGCCTTTGTGTAACTGTAGAAAATTTAGATATAGAAAATTGCTTTTGCTTCGCTGAAATGATGCCCTGCAGTCTAAGGCTGTCTGGACATTGTCTAAGATTAAGCCTGAACAACAATACAAAGCTCACGGCCAAATAAATTTTGTGAAGAGTAAATGGACCAAAGTGCAGCACTGGTCATTCAGATTACCGGACTGCAAGGTACTTGTAACAAGTATGATAGCACAATTCTACAGGAGTAACATGAGTGACTCACTGCAACTTATTTGCATGTTGTAACAGTGACCAATGAGTACCTTCTTTAATTGTAGACCAGAGGCATTCTATCTGGGATTTGATCTCATGACCCTCTGATCTGAAGTCCAGAGACCTTACTACTTAAATGTAACTCAGCATGTTTCCACACAAAAAAATTTACTATGAATTTTGCTTGTTTTGCATAATTTGTATGGTTGGATTAGCACCATTGTGTTCAATGTACTCCAAAGGAATCCCGTAGATAGGTTTTTATTGCTTGGCACCATCTGGTGGTAATATCCAGTATTATGTAGGAAATGTGATTTTATGATTTTCTGTTTCTGACCAAATGTCAGAGTGTTTCATATTAGCTCTACATTTTACTTCATTAATTTCATTTGACATCATTTGAGTTTTGGAGGTCTTAACCTCAGCTTTTTCAATGAAAATCATTACACTACCCACTAAGATGCCATAGTAATAATATAACACAATTTAACTTGAGGATTTGTGTATATGAACAATAAATGCAACAAGCAAGCTTCTCATTATAATTAATTTATTTTTTCTTTGTACTTGACCACGATTCACTGTGTGACTGAATACATGAAACATTAACTTTAATCACCTGTGCTGATGGTTGTATTGATTTTCTTCCAAATAAATCTACAACTATCTGAAGGCCCCCCTGGAGCTGCCATAATAGATCTGTGTCATAGCAGCATATATATATGTATGAAAGGAAAACAATTTCCTTTCATTTTTTTAATCTTTTTTTTTGTCTTTTAGGTTTCTGAACAAGAGATGGATGAGGCAATTGCACGCACCACACACAGGGAAAGCCTGTGCAAAGATGGTCATTCTGCTCATGTGCACGGTATGTTAAAGCAACCAGTTGTTTCTTGTTAACATTAAAGTCAAAAGGTTTGAGGACTCTAGATCTGAGCTCCCTACCATCTGTATCTGTTTATGACTATCTTCTCCATAAGTACAGGGGCGCATTCATCTGAATCTGCTGTATGCACAGTATTCTGTGAGAAACTATTTGCCTGAATTGGTTCATGAAATCTTAGATAAGAGCACATTAAAGTCTGAGCTAAGGTTAATACTGCTTTAATGAAAATAGTGAGAAGTTAAAATGAGAGATATTTATGGTTCTATAGACTGGACAATCATATGTAAAGAGTTACTATAAACTCATGAGTAGAGAACTGACACTGATAAAGACAGCTGGTTTGATTGCAAGCCCTATTACTGTAGTAGTTTTGACAGATGTCTTAATGTGCTGTGAAGAGTAAGAAGTGGGAGGTTGCTATGCTGCTGAATGAGCCATGTTTGTCACAGACTTCTTTTCTCATTTCGGTTCATAATCATGGTTGTAGTAATAGATAGATACCTTATTGATCCCGTGAGGGAAATTGCAGTGCAACAGCAGCTTAACACAGTCAACACACCACAGTGTCAAGTAATAGTGAAAATAAAGAAGGAAACAGCATTCAAAGTACAGGCGTGGGTTCCTGCAAAAGAAAAAAAAAGCCTTTGAAACACTTCATAATACCGATACATTTAAATATATACTAAATATACTAAAATTACTATATTATACACTGTAAGAATAAGACTCATTCTAAGTAACTTACTGTAGGTGTAGCAGCACATACTGTAAAGTCACATTGGTGAACATATAATTACAACACAAGCTAGAGACACATAGTCTGCCTTCCTAGCTGCAAATGCTGGTGTTACTGTATAATGGCATATGTATATTTACACACTAACTTATACCAAATACATCACTTGAAACACTGCACATCACATTGTTAATTTTTATAAATAGATTGTAATTAAAGTCTTCTTTACGCATCTGCATTGTAAAATGTTTCTAAAGCTACTATAGGCCGCTACATAACTTAAAAGACCAGTCAAATGTAACTTAACCACTGCAGTCTGACTGAAAAATGTGAAAATGTTGAAATCAAGTTCAGAATACCTTAAGTACATAGGAGTATTTAATTTAAGGTGTTTTGGAAAATAAAGACAGACTGAAAGTCTCATTGCAAATATTTACTGCAAAGAATACACTAAGGAAACAAAATATATACAGGATGTGTTTTTTGCTTCCATTGTTCCAGATCATTTTGCTATTCTCCCCAGAATTACTGACAAGCTGTGTGAATCGCTCAACCACTAAACATAGATTCTACCTGGAGTCTCGTATTTACCCTCAAGCTTTCTTTTGCATTTATTAAAATTATGAATAAAGAAAGTTGGAACCTCAGCCAAACTGTGTGTTGATGATTGGTCAAGCATGGGCTCTAACTCAGAATAATGCAGAATAATGTGTGTTTGTTTGTATATCTCCTAAACAATGTTAGAAGAATAACTCATAGTACTTTATGACCCCCAAATCATTAATCTTCATCGTTGTACCAGGGAACACAATTGGGAACATTAAAGCCTGATTTAAGTAGGCAGATTATGAAATGTGTTTAGACTGCAAACATAGCTGGATTTCTCAACAGCTGCAAAATTTCCATGCTTAGTTGATTTGAAGAATTTTATTAATTCCTCCTCATTACTAAGAATGTGGTAGTATAGCAGTCTTTTACATTCCCATATCAGTGTCCATTAGCTATTCCAGTCATTTTTGTTTGCTACCAATACTGTTTTTTATCACGTTCTATGCTGGAATCTTCTCTTTTCCTTGCATGAAGAGAGCAGAGGTGTGCAGGGTCTCTTCACTAGTAAATAAAGTGGATTTGGCTCACCTCGACTGGCTATGAACGTCACCCAGTGTAGCCCTACTTTTTGTCTAGAAACTATGAAGTTTGCTGTTGTAGATATACTCCCCTGGAGAGGGGCATTATGACTTACGGGAAAGGAGTAGAAACTTATAATACCATGCTTTTTGTGAGTTTTTGATTGGTCAACAAATGTTCATTGGAAGAGTTCTACCAGCCTTAATTGTCACTAGTATCTAGCCAACATCTTGTTTTCTTTCCTTAGGTTTGCCCTCTAAGAGCCCCTCTCCGACAGTGAAAGCTAAGCAAAGCGATGGGTCCACTTCTCTAAGCTGGACAATGAAACGTTTCCTTGAACCAGCCAGCCGGGTAACTAGATCCATCTAGACAAGACAAAAAATGCTGATTGAACAATACAAGTTAATAGATTATTTCATGGTGAAAAGAGAAGAAAAGAAACAAGTGTAAAGGAATAAACCTTTACTTGTTCCTTTGCAGCCTATGCATGCTGCCACAGCTACCTACTTGAACTACTTCAGTTTAATAGATATTGACATTGTAAAACAATCTTAAATTGTTACCTAAAAATTCCATATATTTAGATGTATATCACCAAGATATAACAGATGTTCTAAAGATCTGTTATCTATCCTAATGTTTGATGTTCAAAGTAAAATTCAGAGAAACAGTGGTTGAACAGAGAAGAGACAAGTCCATTTTTTTTATTTTCAAAGATTCCTGTACATGTTAGTTTCTTGTATTTAAAAATTGACAAGAAATGTTAGTATCAAATCTCATAAATCTAATGGTACTGCATGTATATTATTCAAATGTTCATTTCAGTATGCTTTTGCCCATTGCATTGTCTTTGATTTTTTTAAAGGGGAAATACTTTTTACATCAAAAAATGCTGTGTTCTTTAGTGTCCAGAGTTAACAAAGAGTCCCAACTGAGAAGTTTTAGATAATATTACCCTTAAAGTAACATTAATATTAACCCTTACCTATTTGACATGCCAAATATCAAATCCTGACAAGTTCTAATTGTATTAATCTGTAATAATATTAACTTTTTATGTTTTACTGCGTGCAGCAAGGGTCACTGAGTTCAGAAGCAGAACTCTCTCAGTACTTCTCACATGATGTCCCTAGCCAGTCCTCTCTCTCCGAAACCATGGTAACGGGGTCCAGTGATGAGGAACTGCTACGTCACAAGAGCTGCAGCACCTCACTGGACGATACTATAGCTCCACCCCTTAACCTAGGTACGTATCCCTCCTCTAAGAATTTAAAATATGTTTTTTTCAGTGATGAAACATATAAGCTATAAACACGTGAGTAATTTTTTGTTTTTATTACTTTTTAGTGAAAACTATTGCCCTTTCAATATTGGAACGGGAAAGAACTAATGCAGTAAAACAAAATAGATTATTAACATTTTTTTTAAGTCACAGAGGTACAGAGATAACAGAAAATGTATTACGCATTTTATATTAAGCATGCCTCATATATCACATTACTCATTCCACCTTAATGTAACTTGCCAATTTCTAGCTATACTTTCCAGATCATTAGGGAGTCAGGCCAAGAAAGGCCAATATGAATAATTATGAAATATTTTCTGAAATTACTTCTCATCTTGCAAATGCTTTCAGCTTTTCTAGGGTACCACTATAAAACTCTCTATGCCACTGATTCATAGTTGTTGGATTTATTTTAATTATTTATCATGCTTTTTTTAGAAAACTAATAATTTGTTTCGCATGTTTTGGCCAAAATAGGTTCTATTAGGTCAGTTGTCGAGCCACAGATCTGTTGTTCTGTTGTTTAGCATTTGTTGCTAATTCTTGCTTTATCTTACTTGTACAAGTTAGCTCTTAGTTGACAAGTCCAAAATAAGTGCATACTGTATGTATGTTTCAGTGTGATTTATAGCAGTTATGGTTGCCAGCTGTCTGGTTTCTGGAAATTTTTTTCAGTGCCTTTTACCAATTGTCACCTATAATTTTATCTTTATTTTTTATTGCCAGAGGCTAGGCATGGATTATTATGATGTAATAGAGGGATAACTGTTTTATGGTTATATGTTAACAGCTCATTAATAAGTTACTGAAACAGAAGAAATAAATGTACTTGCATTTAGTGGGGAAATTAATGGTTCATGTCTTTTTTGTGTTTTGCATCATGACATGACAAATACTAACTGCAAGTACATTTTAAATGTCCATAGTCCTACATCTGTCATCCACATGTGTTAAAAACTATGTGTGTCAGAGTTTCTGCACAGAACCATTTTACTCCTCTTCACAGCATTCAAGGAGCCAGTCTATGCCAATGTGGATCCAGGCAATGTCTCTCCATCGGGCAGCGGAAGAGCTTCTGTGCCTGTGAACAAGCACGTGGAGGCGGCCCGGCAGGCCAGTCTAGGAAGCAGCCCCAAATCTGTCCGCAGCCCATTGCTTAGGCAACGCCGCGTCATCTGCTATGAGGACGAGGTCAGCGATGAAGAGATCGAGCCGCCACAGGTGGAGGAGACAGGAGCCACGGCTCTGTACAGAAGGACCAGGCGGGGTGGGGCGGAAGGTGGGAGAATGCCAGAGGAGGATTCTGGGATCATCATTGCCACCTCTTCAGTGGAGGTGGACGATGAAAGTCAGGATGGGGGAGAGCTGCGCAGGAACTTCAGCAGCGAGACTCCGACACATCTCTACAGCAGCTCCCTGGAGTCAGAGGATGGGGGAGGAGCTGAGCAGCCGCCACTGGGAACGGAGTCTCCCTTCATGCCAATTTGCTCCTTTGAATATGATGGTGGCACTGGGAGCAGCAACCTGGGGGTGAAGAAGGACCCCTACCGTGAGGGCCAGCTGGAGTCCAAGCGCTCTCCCAAACTAGAGCACAAAGCTGTGACCCGAGTTAAAAGTATGATGAGCATCGAGTGCCCCAACTTGCCTCACCGCCCCAAGAATGAGGAGCAGCAGTCCCAGGCGGGGACCAGACCTGTGGCCAGGCCCCTGCCCCACAGCAGAAAATCTGAAAGCTGCGATTCTGCTGGGGCCTACACTGTAGAAACAGTTGTCCTGCACAGGAAAGTGACAGAGTCCTTTGGCTTGGATTTGGAGATCAAGTCCTCTCCTCTGAAGGTGTTGATAACGGGGTTGAGGCCAGGAGGTGCCGCTGAGAGAGTATGCAATATTTATCTATGTTTTTAAGTGCATGTTTAATCAAGATCTGGGTTATGAGTCTTTATATAAGATTGCTTTATATAAGAAGTCTTTTGAGTTCCTCATATAACATTTATTGCGTAATGAATTAGTCATCAAGTGAAATCTGTCACATCATGCTTGCTGTATTTCTCTCCCTGTGCTATCAAAGATTTACTGGTGGGAATGAAGCATTAGAAATTACTGTAACTACATTACAGTTTGTTTATTTTAGATGCTAGCAACATTTTGTTTTATGATAATCATTCATAAAGTTTTGGTTCCACATTTATAAACCAGACATCTGATTAAAACCCCTGGGAATACTTCCTTGTGCACAACAGTGCAACAGTGAAGCATTTTTTCAGAAAACATTTAAGAAATAAACACACATGATATGTTAAAGACAGGTGCATAGATATAGAATTTCCAAAACATTCTTATTAATGTAATTGTTACTATAGTTGGAATTTCCTTTCAAAATAATCGTTTAATATTCTGGGATTATCATTAAGATACCACAGAACAGCATTTTAAGGGTCGGAAAGCTGCAAGAATATCTGGACTCTGAATTGAAGCTGACTTTTAATGTATACTTTAGAGTGGATTTCTTATCCATTTACCATTTATCATGATATCACGTAAAGAGTTAAATGTATGGATTTTGTTGCATTCATGAAGTATTTATCAACTGGCAAACACATTCTCAATTTAGAAATTTGCAACTGCATTGCTACACAGTTTTTATTGGTCACAAATTTAATGTTCAATTTTACTTTTTTTTACAAAAAGAAGCAAAGTCCTTGAACCCCTCCTAAGTACATAGGTCATTTTCTTTTAATTACCACAGACTTTACCCTTTGCTTGTGTTGATCTGGCATTGCTTTTCTGTATTATTCAGCTGTTTTATGACACTTTCAGGAATCTATGGGCAGACTGAGCGTTGGTGATGAGATTGTATCGATCGGCAGCACCCCAATCAGCTGCTCATCGTATCAGGATGTTTGTAACCTCATGCAGAGCCTTCCAGTAGCTCTTACATTAGATGTGAAAAAGCCAGTTTCAGGTAAGAACAGATTTTTTTTTCCTTCTGGTAAATATCCAGATTTACGAGACGTTAGATGGTGTTTCCACTTGAAGTGGTAGACTCAGATTTGCCTATTATAATAATAATTTAATTATAATAATTATTCTAATATTATTATTCTAAAATAGGGAATGTTGAGATTTCCACACATCACCTGAACGTGAATGCAAATGATGGTTGAACCAGCAATGTCTTTTGACAATGTTGCATTTACAGAAAAGTAATGTGTAAGAGGGATTTTTTTGGATAGGGACTGAAGTATTTTTTTTTGTAAATCTGTGTTGTTTTCCCTAAAATAGCATTGTCACATTTGTTTCTGCAGCCTGCAGGTAAGTCTGTAGATTCTGTACATGATCAATTTTTTTTTTTTGCGCTACGTGACATGTATTTAACATCTCAGTAAAAAATATAATTAAAGAACTATTAAACATTTAAATTGCATTTCAAATAAAAGGCAAAACTCAGTATGTGAGTACACAAAATATATTGCTTTTCTTACTTCTATTAACAAGAAAAGCTTCTAATCCCAAATATTCTGTAATATTCTGATCACAATCGATGTGATCTATCTGTAGACGTCCTGTATACTGTACTTTCCTTTCCTAAAGAGTCTGTAGTGCTCCGTTATATTCTTTTGACATTTTCTACATGTTGAAAAATACATTTTTGTGCACCTCAGGTATTGAGACTGGATTCTCCTTTATGAATTTGAGTTGATTTGAACCATGTAGAATGTTACTCATTAGAGCTACCTTTCTGTAGCAAAGATCAGCATAATAGCGTTTAAGTCTATTTGGAGCCTACACGGTTGAAAATAAAGAGGTCAATCTGTCTTTCTCCATGCTGCGCAATGAAGTAGGAGCACAACAGGCTTTTCCATGCTGGCAGTACCCTTCTCCGCCAGAAAGGGAACTGCAAGCAGCTGCCTTTGTTTCAATGGTGATTATTTCATTATTTTATTCATTTATTGTGATAATAATCATTTAATATTTCTGTGTTTATAATTGTGGTACACTATTTTCTTTCTTCTCCATCACCACTTAGGGTAAGTAAAGCAGTGTTTTGGCCTTTTCCTCAGGTATCTCTAGGGACTGGTCTCAGGTGGAGGTCTTTGGCGTTAGGGTCTGATATTTTGATATCCTGCCTTCTTTATGCATTGTGTTTAAATATATGTATTTAGGCTGCTTGTAATGTGACTTTTAAATAGTGGACAGGATTTATAAGGACCTAATAGGAAGCTGCTATCATCCATTTTTGTGCATAGATTATTTCCAAGCTGCATTTGAGCTGAATGTATGCATTTCGTAATGAAGGTTTATGCTTTTGCATCTGTAGTCCGGGATGTCTGATGAAGGCATTGTGTTCCTTCATGAATTCTTTTAGGCTCTTGCTGCCATTGGCTGCTCCAGAATGTGAGGTAGTTCTGTATGCATTTTATAGTTGCTCAAAAGCCATGTGTGTTGTGCAGAAGTTCTATCATTATTATTAGTTTTGTGTTTTGATCCCCAAGTTAAGGGAAATCTTTGCTGATAGTGTCTGTTGGTTTGAGTGATGGTTTGATGTGGTCCCTGGTAGAATTAATCTGATTTCTTTTGTTTTAAAGAAATATGGGAAGATACATTTACTTTCTCTTTTTTAAAGTTATACCTAATACCCTGTGTTGTTTTCTTTGCTGTATTGCATTCAGGAGCACAATTGTAATAATTTTAACTAAAAATATTGGAAGACCCTCGGCTTAGTCCATGTGTAAGATTGCATCACTTTCTCAAAGGACCTGCATCTGGTATCAGATGTTCTGAAGATGTTGTTCCATTTGTGGAGACTCTATAACTCTATAATGGAGACCCTCCTATCCATTTAATTGAACCTTCAACTAATTAAATGTTTTATCCTCTATTTTTTTCATAACATTAATTGTTTTCATTACTAAAAAATGATATAATAACTATAAAAATACAAAACATACTGGTAGGTTAATCGGCTTCTGAAAAAATTGGCTCTAGTGTGAATGTGTGTGATTGTGTTTGTGTCTGTCTGCCCTGAGAATGACTGGTGTCCTGCCTAGGGTGTACCCCGCCCTGTATCTGTTACGTGCTGAGGTAGGCCCCAGCTCCCCCACAACCCTGAACTGGAAGTTAGAAAATGGATGGATATATAATTTTCATCTCCTGCAAAGTTTCTGGTTTCAAGTAAAATGACATTCTAACTGTAAGGGAACATCACACAATCTGTTGGTACATGGTTGGGATGTACAGAAAACTGTGCACCAAATATGAAGACTTCCTTCCTTGAATAGGCAGGTTTTATTTAAAAAAGCCAATCACCAGTTTTGTCTTTAGTGAGAAGATGAAAGTGAAGTAAAGTCCATTTATATCCTGGAGGGTTTTTCTTTTTCATAATGGGGAATTGAGAAGAGGCTGGTTTTTGCCTATAGCCATGGATATCAAGGGGAGTAAGATTTCATCAGGTTTCTTCAGTAGGCAAGCAAATCAAAAACTCCAATGGTGTCTCCCTTACATAACTAATGGGATATCGGACAGTATCTGCAGTGACATGTCTTAGTTTGTCCATGAAGATACCATTGCTATGCTGAATTTCTGCTTCCATAAGCCCTTGCTAATCCATATGAGACAAAAAGAGTTTGCTGCAATAAATAAAAATGTTATTTTATATACTTATATATTATAAGTATATAACAATTATTTTACTGAAAAATTATATATATATGTTTTAAATAAAAAATAAATATTTTCTGAGACATAAGTATTCTGTTTCCAAGAAAGTACTACCCTGTTCTATATGTATACTTTCAGATAGATGTTCAGGTATAGGAACAAAAATGTGAATGCATAGACCGTTACCTTAATCATATTCCTTTTTCCAACTATTCAGTTGAAAACTGTTTATGGCACACATCTTCATGTACTGGATTCTGATCATTCACATTACATAAGGAAAAAATAAACAAAGTTGAAAGATCGTTGTGATGTAACTTGTGAGTACAACCTCACAGGTCGAACAGTAAATTATCAGCAAGGAGGCTGTCTGTAGGAGTCACAGAAAAAAATAAAGGTTACTCTGTTTTGTTTAATACAATCACAAAATATGTTTAGGCAGGAAATGTGGAAGGTTGTCAAGAAAATGTCGCTTATTGCTATTGCTATTTATTTATTACATAAGGACACGTACAGGAAGTGGAGTCTAAGTAACCCATAGATATCTATTGAGGAAATTTGATTTTGTCAAATTATCTTTTTAGATAGCAAATATTACAAAGTTAACTCTTGAGTTAGTGAATTTTGTTAGAGAATGTGTCTGGGTATTTTGAGGTCTCAAAGTTAATTGCATCTGTTTCATTAATTGCATTAATCTGCATCTGTTTCTAATAACATCTTCCATACTTTTTAAATGTCATGTGGTGGTTATATATAAAATAAAATAACTTCTACCTTGCAATGGTGAAACAAATTGTTGAATATTTTGGAAATCAGAAGCAGTAGCTGCAAGGAAGCTAAAGAAAACTTAAAATTAAGTAAGTTAGAAAAGCTAAAATCTTAATGTTAATGTAACTGAGGTATGCATACAGATGCATGTATGGAGACAATTATATCGCAACCTCCTTTGCTGGAGTTAAAAATTGTAACTTTTATGCAAGGAGTTCATTAATTTGAAAATAATTTTTCAACCACCTACTGTAACAAGGTCTGTCACATCCTATTGTCTGGTTTGGCTAATATAATAATGGTGATTAATAATATGAAACACATTTAACATTTAATGTCCTGGAATATGAAAACTATTCCTGAAATATGAAAATCTCACAACTTCACACAGTGTATAATGTGAAGTATTCCTTCATCTAACCAAAAAATTCTTGTTTTCTTCCTTGAATGTTTTGCTGGTTTTTGTATTGTGTATCTAAAATTAGAGTACTTGAACCTACAATACCTAATGAAAAGAAAGATGTGTGGGTCAGTCTTCAGGAGTGTATTTGTGCAATACAGCAAAAATGTTTCATTGTATCCCTCCAGGTTTAACCACCCAGTCTTTAAATTCCTTCATTATTTTATTTGGAGTATGTCTTGTAATTGAATATTATTTTTCGTTTCCCCTCCACAGCTGTAGATCGATTGTCTAGCATAATGATGTCATCAAGCACCGATGGAAGTTCCAGAATGGATTCCTCTAAGACTTTCATTTCTGAGGAGAGTGTTGAAGATTTGACTAGGAAAGAGCCTGTTAGTACAGAAAATGAGCTATCTACACATGAACATTTAGATTCTCAGACCTGTTTAAAAAACTGTGAAAAGACAAGCCATAAGAATGATATTCCTGTCACCTATATTGATGACTATATAACTGAACTAAGTGCAACAGATGAAGGGGTTCTTTATGCAGTGGATACAAATGCAAGCCCAGATTTATGTGAAGAAAGAAGTACTTCAAAAATATTAGAAGGCAGTAAAATGCAGGAAAATGATTGCAAGTTGGGTCATTCTAATTCGCAACAAAATACATTGGATTTTTCAGTTTTGGATTCTGGGAATAAAGGCCGGCTTTTGACGGTCAGTAAAACATTCTTAAATAGCTACTCCAGGAACTTCAGTAATTTGAGTGAAGACACAACTCGTATTCCAAATGGTGTAAATGAAGAAAATGTTTCATTAGCTCCTAAATCTATGTACAGTACGGTAGATGATAGTGACTCAGAAACAGATTCTGCTACTGAAAATGGACACCATGTGGAAAAACCACATAGTCGTGATTCCAACCAGTACACGGATCTTCAGATAACAGACTCAGATGAGGAACATGTTGAGATCTGTTACAATGAAACACATAACTCCAGCTCTCTGAACCAGTCTGAGGCACTAAAAGTTGAAGAAAGGGTTCACAATTTGATGCCTCAGCATGAGAATTCAAACTCTCTTAGTATAAAGAAAGCACATTCATTTGAAGCAGATCAAGAAGCATTACCTTTTTCACTGCAAAAAAGGTCTTGCTCAAACCCGGCTTCTCTATGTCAGACAGACAAAGAAGTTCCCCTTCGTTCTGAAACTTTACAATTGCAATGCACATTATCTTCTGACTCTGACAGTGCTGGAAAAAACAACGGAAATTCAGAAAGAAACCCCTTCACAAAAGATGAAGAAATGGTTTGTCAGTCCACCAGAGACATTTCCCCAGACAACCCAAGTGAGTTATCAGAAGAAAGTGGCAAAAAAGTTAACTGTTCATCTAATAAAGGGGTAGAACCTGCTTCACCAAGTCAACGTAATGCTGGAAACTCTGCTTGCATTCATTCAATCTCCCACAATGCCCCAAGATCTCAAGATGCAGTTTTAAAGCTTCAAACAAATTCATCAGTACCTTTGAATAAATCTAGTAATCATGTCTCATCACAAACATCTGCCCCCGAGATGAAGAACTCCCTTTATACCAATTCCAAATTGGGGGGGAAAATTCTTACAGCACTCACATTAAAAGATAGAGAGAAAGATAAGGCATTTCCTCTAGAAACAAAAATGGATGCTTCACAATTACAAACTAATTCCTCTAGTCCCTTACCTAGGACCTCAGGAATGAAAATGCATTATGAAAGTGCCAGTTTGTCACAGATAAGCAGTAGGAGCAAACTCCAGGATAAAAGCCAGAGAGCAAACACAGCACCCAAGCTGAAGGGCTTAAGTATTAAAAGTAAAAACAAGGTACAAGATCCCTCTACAACAAAACTTTCAAAGTCTGAAGGTTTTTCTCAAAAGAAACAGCCAACATCCCTCATTCAGTCTCCAAAAGTTCAACCCAAGAGAGTTTTCTTAACATGCAGCTTAAAGATAGGTAAGCAGCCAGAGAAAAATGCTACATTGCCAAAATCTTGTCAGCAGAGGCAAGACAAGAAGTCGGCTGATCTGGACACCACCTTCAAAGATAGTTCCAAACCCAAGGTGAGTGATTTGGGTTCTGAACCACAAAGGGAGGAATTTATACCTGGTCAGGGGAATGAAGAAACAAACATATCACAAGAAAAGAAATTTTCTCAAACAGTGCCGAAACCCAAGGAACCAACTGAAACCTTTACAACACAAAGAAGTTTCATTGAAGTGCGACTTTCATCCTCTTCCTTACCATCATCTTTAACGTCCACGCCAATTTTAGGGCGTAAGGAGACTCCTCAAAAACCTGCAGATCCTCCTATTCAGGATACAGCTTCCCAATCTTCTAAATCTATAAGTACAACAAGTTTATCCCCTAAGAATACTGTAACAAGTCTTGTAACACAGAAGGATTTGTGCAGTAGTGCAAAACAAGAAGAGTCTATACTCAGGACTCAAGAAAGTCATGGTAACCTTTCTAGTCTTTACGTTAACACAGTAGAAGTTGGCACTACTACGGACGATACAGCAGAAGAGACAACTCAACAGGGTTCAGCAAGCAACGACATTTATTTTATCCACAGCCAATCCAATGATGTTTTTAAAAGTCCTACAAAAATGGAAATTGATGAGCAAGTCAAGGCAGTCAGGTCCAGGCAGGAGGTTATGAAGACTGACAGAAAAAGTTACTCCATTGAAACCAGTGCTCCCCCAGACCACAACTCTTTTTCTGTTAGACAAAGAATCAAGTCTTTCGAGAACCTGGCCAGTTTTGACAAACCAGTTATTCGGACTATTGATATTCAGTCCTATGCTGCCACTTCCAAACCTCTGATGTGTAGGAGGTCCTTAGGGTATGTAGTGCCAACAAGTGTCCATTCAATGGATGGTTGTCGCTCCTTGAGAAGGAGTTTAAGCTCCTGTGCTGACAATTCCAGTGAAGCTCCAATGAAGTCTTCACAGCATCTGAGGAAGTCTCCATCCAGTATGACTCTGTTAAATTTTGAAACACCACCTACAAAGAATCCCATGGAATCAAATGCAGAAGAGAAGGCTATGAGTGTTGTACCGGAAAGTGAGTATGTCAGCATACCACAAACTCCTCCTGTAACCAGAATCAGGAACATAAGGGATCGCTCTGGCTTGTCTCGCTCCAGACTAAGAGAACTCAGGGCATTAAGTATGCCTGACCTTGACAAGCTTTGCACTGAGGACTTTTCTAATGAAACTGGCATTGCTACTTTCAAAACTGAACTTGAAGTCACACCCAGGAAGTGCCTAGGGAACCCGGCAGACAGTCTTAATAATTTGCACTCTGTAGTCTCGAGTGGTTTAGATGTCATGAAAGTGACTGAAAGCGCATTGTCTGGTTTCACCAGAAATGTGGGGAACCATGGTTTGGGCTATGATGAAGATCCTTCTCAGAACAAGGCCCATGAGGCAGAGTCTTCAGATAAGAGCTGGTCAGTCAGGTGAGTGGGATAGATGTTTATATTATGTATATTTTTATATTCCATATTCGGTTACATATATCTGAAGTGCTAGTGAGCCTTCTCCCATATGCTGACCAGTTTTAGATTGCAACACATTTTTGTTTTTCTCAGGAAAATGAATATCAAATTCCACCCAGACAGTACCCTCATTAATTCATCTGTACCCAATATGGAAAACTTCAGCTTTTATATTTTGTGAAAGTTTACTTTCATAATGTAAGATAACCTGGATGTTTACCATGGAAAAGAAGTAAACCTCTTGAGGTATGACATTGAAATGACCCTGAACAGATTTGGAAAGCACTGTGTTTTGGCTCAGGAAAATTCATTGCAAGGAAACAGTCTGTAAAAACATTAAACAATATCCATTATTTTAAAATGTTTGAAAATTGTGGTTTGGACAAAAGTATAGCTGTATTTATTAGACTTGTTTTTTAATAATCATAGAGTGGGGTTACTGTTTCATCATTATGAGTGGGATGAATGTTTCAGTTCACACACTCAGTACTACTGACAAAACAGTTCTGTAAATATGCACCTTCATGATCTCCTGAACAAACATGGAATGCTTTGTACATTGCAAGATTTTGTAATAAAAATGGTTTACAGTTTAAAGGAAATCTTGATCAGGACTGGAAACACGTAACAATGTAGTTAAGGAAATCAAAGCCTTAAACTGTTTTTTAAAGTTTAATGAATTGTGTTACTGAAAATAATTGCTCAAGTTTGCCAAGCATCAGTTACAAGAATTTCTACAAGTTTTTGTGCTAGTGTGAACAATGTATTATAGTTCTACTCAGCTGTATCCCCTCATACTTACAAAGAGCTCTGGGTTTAAACAGCTCATTGACTACTCTCACTGGTCAAAATATTAGGAACCTGCACAAAATGTGTTGTGCGCAACAGGAAATACTTGAACTTGGAATTGGAGGTATTCCGTAATGTCTTTTCAATACTTTTTTTTAAAGGACTGCTTGCAGTCGAGGTTTTGATCGTGATAAAGATCTGTGGGATTCAGGTACACATTCCACCATCATTAAGTTCTCGCATGCTTCCTAAGCCAGCAACAAAATACATGTCACTAAGAGAGCTTGTTTTGAGCAGTTGGGTGTATAGAGGGTGTTTTTATCAGACCTCAGAGGGCAGTTATGAGTATTTAGCTGTTTAGATGATAAACAATAGTAGAAAATAGTAGAAAAGTAGTAGTAGAAAAAACACAGAATTTGTGTTTCTGCATGCATTGAGTTAAGCCTGCTTTTTATGCTGGCAAAATCAGTGAGTATAGATACCAGTTTAGTTATTGAATACCAGTGAACAACATATTTTCTTTGGTTAATGTTACTGCTCTGGGACCTACTGTATTTGCCTGAATTCTGGAAATTACCCTTTCATGCTCATAGCCAGATGGCTTGAGTTGATATGAGAGTACGCCAGGCCACAGAAAACTTGAAAATTCTTGACCAAGCCAGTGTGGCTGCAACAACCTGGGAAAAAAGAACACACAAGCTAGAGGACTAGGATTTGGCAAACTATAGGTATTGCTTTCAGTTGTAAATGTAATCACTATTTCCATTACCCTGACATATAGGCACAAGTATGGGTTTTAACAGTATATGAAAAATGAATCATTTAACTGTTGACTTTATAGTAAATGTCTGTTCATACATAATTAATATTTATTAAGGGAAACAATTTGAATTAATGTAGAATATGCTATGAATGTATTAACTTCATTTGCTTTTAACATGCACTTAATAAGAAATGGATTGCTTCATGCAAAAATGCTTCACAATATCAAGAAATTTTATATTTAAGATATTTAAAGAGAAAGGTTTACCCTTAAGCTTTCTTTTATAAGCTTTCTTATATAAAAAAAAACAAAAGTGGTCTATACAATACTAAAACTGTGAAGAGTATTCACTGCAATATTGATGAGCATGCATTATTAAATTCAAAATTCTAACCTAATAAATGGATATGAGGTAATAGAAAAAATATTATTTTGGCTTAATTTCTTTTCACTATTTCTATATTCTGTGAATATAAAGAGTCTTATATAAGATAACCACAATTTGTACAGTATGTCTATCGATTTCATAGTCAGCTGTGACAAAGTTCATTATTTAATGTCCAGCTGTTGTTTTTTTTAAACTTGAGAGATTGTGATGTTTTTACTTTTAAGGAATTTTTATTTTTTATTTTCTTTTAGTTTAAGTGAGTTATCTGTCTCCACCTTGGATCAAAACAAGCTGCAGTGTATTCTCACCTCTGTGAAGGATAAACTAGATGTGTGGACCCTAATTCAGGAAGCCAAGACTCAGGCAGAGGTAAACAGAACACAAGACTACGGCTAACATCTATACTATATCTCACACAACAATGAATCTTATTCTAATCATATATTTTGAGAATCTGTTTTTTTCTCCTTATGAATTAGCCCCCCAAAACATACCTTAAACCTCCCTACCAGATCATCTTGTATCAAGTTGTATCGTGCTCTTGGTTATGAGCAATATGGAAACATCAAAAAAGTGAAACAAGATACAAGATAATTTCTTTTCTTCCCATTTTATTTTTCACAAATGTTAGCTGGAAAAGCACAGAATCAGCTTGTTCAATGTGTCTTGCATCGCTTTAATTATCCTTGCTAGTCAAATTTTTATGCAGTGGAATATCAGGACCATTAAGTGACTTGTACCAGACCTACAATGTTATGGAAGACTACCACAAGACATAGATGAATTGGATCCTTTTCTTTGTTTTGTTTAAATTACCAAAATTTGAGCTTACATAAACCTCCATCATACCTGCTCTTATTATCAAATTGTTTGAAACTAAAATTCAGAGCTTTTCTTCTTGTCTTCGGAGCTTGGTTAACTATGAAATAAACAGAACAAATCAGCTTTTGCATCTCTGTCATTGTAACATTTCAGTTAAAAGTGACAAATTAGAGGAACCATTCATCCCATCTTACTTGTTTGATTGTTAGTAGATTGATTGGTCAGAATCTAGTACATCTGTTTCCTTAAGGAAACTTGTGTATCGTCTTCAACCATATGGCTGGGTAGATTGTTCTAGACTTAGTCATAACACTTGGACTGGTCCTTGAATTAATTCCTTCAATTTGAACATTAACAGTGCCTAAACTAACATGCCTTTGAATTGAAGACTTATTAAATCCAGGGTGACTATCAAATCCCTGCTTTCAGCAGAGGAATACTTGTGCATACTTGTGCTGCCGGAAAAGTGTTATAATAACAGGAGATCCAAGCTGAGTACATTCAAATTGACTGAAACAAAACTTAATGTCAAAATTACCAATGGCAAGTGTTTATTGGATTCCTCCATAACCTAAAGAGTAATAGACAGTAATAATAACAAAAAAAATATTTCTGTACCTTTTTATCATTCCTAAAAAAATCTACCTTTCTTTGAAGTAAATATTACACGACAAAGGAATAAACTGACAATTTGCTATATTGATATTCACTTCAAGTGTGAAACACTGAGAATGTCATTACATTATACTTCGTTGTATAATTTCTATTTATTTAAAGGTTACTAATAATGGGATGCCTCAGTATTGTTTCACAATATGTGGAGAAGTGAATTAACCCTTAATTAACCTTTTTCCTTGAACACGATACTAATTACAACTGGCACATAGACACAATTTAGGACACTAGTCAAACAGCCATGTAATAAGGAAGTGAGTGTTAATCAGATTAACCCCAGAGAAAAACCCATTCCAATGCATGGAGAACCTGCAGACTCCTCACAGAATGTGCCCCAGCCTGTAATCAAACCCAATAGCTTAGAATAATCAACTATTACTACATCAAAGAATAAAGCCAAGGTATAAAACGTAGGTTTTAATTTGGATTTAGAAGTACTAACAGTGTAACTGTCCCTTATGTCCTTCAGAGAACTCTTAAATGAAGTAAGTGAAAAATAGAAAAACAGTGAGTCACTGAAGAGTCATTATTTTGTTCTTGTTATAAATAATGTAGTTAGTCATTTTTGATCCTGAAAGAAGACAAGTTAAAAAGAGTGTCATGCAAGAGCTATTTTGTGGTCTGTTTTTTATGTTGTTTTTTTTCCCTGTTTTCACAGGTTAAAGATGATATTTACTTTGTGGTCTTGATAAAAGAAGAAGGTGCTGGTTTAGGCTTCAGTATTGCTGGAGGAGTTGATTTGGAGCAGAAATCAATAACTGTAAGTGACTCATGCGTAAACGGGTGTGCATATGTATGATTCAATGTGTTAGGGTGGCTGTCCAGTACTGGTGAATTTTGTTTGAACATTGTGTTATACTAAAGTACTTGGTGTACTTGGTAAATTCCAAGAATCAATATTCTGCTAGTATCAGATGGGCTTATCATATTAGGGAATTTGGGGATATTTTTGTAAATGTCATAATTTTTAGTTATGTAGGATCATTATACCATTTTTTAAATAGCAGCTCAAATCCATGTGGAATAAAGGGGAACTGCAACACTCTTTTTATGTTCCGGGGTTAGAAAGAATCTCCATTGATGAGTGCATTTCAAGCCACAATAAAAGTTAAATGTACACAATAACTTGTAAAAGCCGTAACATCACAAAATTTCCAAGTATGCACAGTGCCATGTTCTGCGATTCACAACAAGGCAACAAAACTTCCCATGAAGTGAATCGGCCCTATTACATTATAAACAAGCTGGCTTGTGAATACATCTCTTTTAACCCAATAGAAATATTGCTTATTTTGAGACAAATACTGGTTTTGCCAACAAATTGTTAACTCTGCATGCAGGTCACGTTGAAACATTTCTGTGGTGAAATGTCTGCTGCACAACTTCGTATATCACATTACATTAGTCATTACAGTGACTAGTGAGCAGGAAGGGCTGCATCACACCGCAGTTCGTAGGAACTCAAGTTTGCAACAACATGGCAACTTACAGTACTTTTACAAAGTTTATGAATTTGTACTTATTTCGAATTTTGTAATTTTTTTCTATAAGGTCAATGAATCTATTTTGTTACTGATCTTTAAAAACCAGTCTGAAAAATTGGAACTACAGTTTCCCTTTAAAATGTAAGGGAACATGAGATCAATAAATCTTAATCTACTTGGATCTATGATATTATAAAAACAAAGGTAATAATGTTATTTTGTATTTGGAATACAGATAAATCTCCTTTGAAATTTACTGAATTTTTTTCTTTAGTTATAGGTGCTGTTCATTGTATAGATTTGAATGTATTAAGATGTATTAAGATTTTATGCATTTTCATTCTGTAAGGTCCTGGATTACACCATTAATTGTGGCATTCCTATGAACTATCTGGATTTTTTTGCAGGTGTTGCAGGTCTTTGTTGGTATGAATATTATTTACAGTATGTAATCACCAGCATTTTCTTACGGTGGGAGATTTGACTTCAAGATGCTGTGGGACTCTTTCATTATCCATGTTATTTAGTATATATATGTGTCTATTTGTCAACCCAGTTTCATATTCATTGCCCTAAGGATGACACTGAAATTTCTATACTGACTAAACCTACAGCGTTTGTGCTAGAAAATTATCTGACGGTAATAATATATAGATTCAATTGCTTATCTCAAGAGACCCTCACTTCTTTTTTAGTATTACCTGCTTTACCATTATTATATTTTTACCATTATAATAGTATTACCATTATAAGAGATCACTTTATTGGCCATATACAATTTTGTGTATTAGGAATTGTCTTTTCACATACCCCAACTTGCTCTCCATGAGACACACAGACAGGGAGAGAAGCTTGGGGTCAGAGCACAGGGTCAGCCATTTATACAGTGCCCCTGGAGCAGTTGGGGTTAAGGGCCTTGCTCAGGGGCCCAACGCAGCAGGATTCCTCTGCTGGTCGCGAGATACGAACCGGCAACCTTCCAGCCATAGGCACAGATCCTTAGCCACAGAGCCATCGCACCACCACCATTATACCTCATATTATATAATTACTTTTTTATGTTTGACAGTTGGTGAAATGCTTGTATGTGAAAGGATTAATGTAGATATCTTGTGAATATAGTTTTACCCATTCCTAATTTTTATATGAAAAAAAATATTCTTTGGCTCCCCTGTAAGTTGAAAAGTGGAATTGCAAGCTTTGAAATAGTTTAAAGAAAGCTGTTATGAATTGAAAGGAACCTGGCTTGCCAGAGGCCTTGTTTAAGTAAAATGAGTTAATTTACACAAAGATAACTTCAGTGTATTTTATGTGTATACAGTGATAGGTCATAATAGGAAATATCCTGTAGAATACAAAGGATGAAATGGTACTTAAAAAGTGAGAAAAATCTTAAATATAATGATTATTATGTTATAGAGATTTTTTTTTCAAATAAACCAATCCAGAATGTTTTTCCCTAGGTCACTTGTTGGGATGGGCCCGATTGGGTGTACTGGACAAACAGACACTGCTGGAAAAAGTGGCTCCTTAGTACTTGTGTATTAGCTGCAGTAGAATGGTAACACTAAAACTATCAATTACAAATAGGATAGAATATGAATAAGTGATACACTTTAAAAAAACCTTAAAATTGTCCGTGTCTGATAAGGTAACACACTGACAAAATTCATTTTGTCATTTATTTTTTGCTCGTTTGAAACTCAGCTCTGTGCTATTTTGTGTGTCAAACAGGTTCACCGAGTATTCTTGCGTGGGGTAGCGGGTCTGGAAGGCACCATTCAACGTGGGGATAACATTATCTCAATCAATGGAACTTCCTTAGGAGGTTTCTCCCACGGAGAGGCTCTGTCTGTGCTCCATCAGGCCCGGCTACCAAGGCATGCTGTGGTCATTATCAAGAAAGGAAAGGACACTGAATCCACGTCTCCCAGACAGGAAGTGGCCTGTGTTACAGGAAGGCATTCACAATCCACAAGAGATGTTGCCGTAACAGAAACAGGAACAGGTGGGGGAGCAAGCCAGCGATACATCCGCTGTGAATTTACAAATTTCATGAATTCTTAAAAACATTGACACCGACTGTTCTGTAAATAATTGCTGACTTTCAGTGGAAAAAATCAAGAGCATTTAAAGAATTTTAAAGCAGGATAATGCAAGTCTATGTACAGAGTAAACTGATGCAACATTCTCAGAATATTAAACCATCCCTTCATGGTTTAAATTTCCCTCTTAGTAATTAATAATAATGTTATTTATATGTTCTCATTAAACAACTTTCCAATGAGGTGATCTTCACATTTTACATAAAAAAATATGTCCCCACAATGTGCTTTCAATTAATGTTTATGTCATATGCACATGCCTATACACTGACAATCAAGGAAGTAAAATAAGTTTAAGAGTAATTTTGAGAAGGGTAATAGATCTGTGGTCATTAAAAATCCCAGGGCATTTCTCCAAAAAATCCCCGGCATCCTGGCCAAATTTCCCATTGGCCCTTACCAATACCAATGCACAACACTACTAATTAATGCACATTTACAGATGCAGGCCTGGATATGTCTGTGGATGGTGCTGTGACTGTAGAGCTCCAGAAAACATCAGCAGGCCTCGGTTTCAGCTTGGATGGAGGAAAAGCTTCCGTGCATGGGGACAGACCTCTTAACATCAAGCGAATATTCAAAGGTACTGTGCCACACTGCTCACGAGCTAAAGGTCACCAGTGCTACCATTGCTTCTGATGCAACACTAGGGTACAGGTCATTACCGTGTGAATAGTGACAACTGACAACTGTGCAAATATTAGCCTGTAGTGTCTGATGAATTTACTAAAATACTAGCCTTTAATCCTGCAAGAAAACAGAAGACAATGAAAGTAAAAAAATACAACTTTCCATATACTATGAATAAAATGTGCCCACCTTAACATCAAATGAGGTTACTGGGCTCATCATTGGGCAAAAGCACTGCCTGTTGATGTTGAAACAAATAGCTCATTTTGTAGTTCAAACAAGCAAGGTAAATTTCACATCCTGAAATTTAAAGGCTGCATTTTACATGTGACCTATAGATGGAGACATTCTCAAAGCAGAATGAAGGATTGCAGAAATTCCTTCAGGACAAAATGTAGTATTAACAATTCATGTTAATTAAATTCTTTAATCTCCAGTGTTGATATTGTCAGAGGAAAAACATTTTCTTTGGAAAAAACTAAATATGAAATGGTTTGAAGTTCAAATTTGCCTGATGACTCCTTTCTTTATTGATGCCCATCTTTAAATGGGCAAATAATCATGTGCCTTCAACCTTGCATATTCTTCAGATAATACTTTCAAGCATGCATTTTGACCCCTGACCTTTTGATGTGCTAAAAAAATTCCTGTGTTGCCCGCAGGCGGCGCTGCTGAGTTATCTGGAGCCATAGAGGTTGGAGATGAGGTCTTGGCCATCAATGGACGATCCCTGCAAGGCCTCATGCACTATGATGCCTGGAACATTATCAAGTCGGTCACAGAAGGACCAGTTCAGCTGCTTATAAGAAAGCCTAAAACAGCTGTATGACAATAGCGCCACTTTATATTCTGTATATATAGTGAAATCAAAACTTGTTTGTGCCATAACATGGGAGACTGGTCAATTATGTAAATAAGAGACTTTTATAACTAAACAAATAATCATATTTGCTATTGTAAATATATAAATACATCTGTGTGTATTATGTATATATTCTTGTTTACACACATTCTTTTTCAGACCATCGGTAGAGTTAGCTCTGTTTTTATAAAAATCTTGACAGAAACCAGTAATCATCTGATCTGCCTGAATATTAAGGATATTAAATAACAGCTTATGCAAGTCCCCAGTTCAAGTGTTTTTAAATATAATCACTTAACCAACCTGTACCACTGTCTTTGGAAATTACACAAGAAAGGATACGCACTGAACCAATTCATAATCTCACTGAGGTGTATCATGCATAATGCAAATAGATACCAGTGCTTTTCAATTTGACACTGAACAAAATTGCATTTGTGATAAAGGTGTGTGAATTTGATCTATCATAGCACTGTCAGATCCAATAAGAGTTCATTTGAATTTTGAAAATGAGTCTTTTAACCACCACAATGATAAATATTACACTCGGTTATATAGAATTTTTAAATGTTTTGTAATCCAAACCGCTTTTGTACATGTTGAGTGCATCAAATGTGATGTGATTTTCCTCATCTTAATTTCGGTTAATCAATCCAACAGTGAGAACAAACTTACTCAGAGGCAGCAAAGAGACAAGGAAAGGTTTATTCCATGCTGAAAAGCGAAGAAAGGAAACAACGTTTTGGCTGTGGAGCCTTCTTTAGGTGTGAGAAAACGGTTCCACAGGCTCCACAGCCGTAACATTGTGTTTCTTTTCTTCTCTTTTCAGCATGGAATAAGCCTTTACTTATCCTTTTGCAGCCTATGCATGATGACGCAGCTACTGTACCTACTTGACTTACTCAGAGGCAGGTTACTCTACATTGTTGGTCTCTTTTAAAAGCTGCTGTGTTAATTTTTGCTTTTTGTATACAGGGATTTGCTATTTTTGAAAATCATTTGCGCTGTTTTAAAATCATAAGGGTTCCCAATGCAGTGTAAATGTACTAACAAGATCTTTCTTTTATTAAGATTTCCACTTAATAATAATATTTTGTTAGATTTTTCAAAGATGTGTACATAACTCAAAACAGGAGGCACTTATTTCCAGAATATGGAACAAACTACCAAACTATATGAATCCTATCCCCTGGCCTTCTTTAAGAAAAATGGATAAAAAGAAAAAGTTAACTAAAATCAAATGTGCTAATTGGACTGAATAGTTTCCTTTTATTTGTAATCTTTATGTTCTTAGTAGCTTAAATATTAATATGAGAAATTGAAGCCAATAATGTGTGTTTTTTTTCTGAAAGGTTTATATCAGTAATATATTTTTTAAGGTTTTATTGAGCAGGAAGGTACTTTGCATCTTTTTATGTCCCCTTTTGATGTCTAAACTTCAGATGTTATGCACTTCTGCTTGCAAAGCTAGGGTGAGAGAATTTGGCAAGTGGATTACCCCCAATTACTGGGGTTTTGTTCCTAGACTTTATTTTCCATTTTATTGCAAACTAAAATCAAAAGCAATGTAAGCTAAAATGAGGAATCTTTTTGTGTTATTTATAAACTTGGACTTCAGAAGATCTTAGAAAGCAGCAAATATGGTCTGCAAGTGTATATCTCCTGAATGTGTGCCAGCTTTATAGTGCTGGTGTGTTTGTGAAGGTAGTAGCAATGAAAAAAAGAAGATGAGAACTGTGCTGTATTTTGTGACATGAATACTTTAAAAAGTTCATTCCCAAGTTATTTTATTCAACTGACATTCTTTGCTGTAGCATTTTTCTAATTATAGCTACATTACATTGAATGGTTTCAGCTGATAACAGGTTGCATACAATTAGAGGTTTGTTGGAAACTTTTATTTCCAAAAATAAAAAAAATCTACAATATCAATGTATTCAGTTTTACCATATGATCACACCAGACACATTTACTTTTCTCTTATTAAAAAGTTCTTGCTGTCATAAGGTGCCAAATAAGAAATATTGTGAGCATCTTTCATGAATATTTCACACATTGTAAAACGGATAATGAACCAGGTAGTTAATTTTGTAGATATGGGTTTTACCGATTATAACCTTATGCTCTGAAGTAAATGAACTAATCTGTTACCACTGTTAGAGGATATTGGAAAATGTAATTACTCAAGACATTCATAGATGATGAAATACAGTGCCTATAGAAAGTCTACACACCCTTTCCTAAGTAACACATTTTGTGGCCTAACAGCCTGAAATCAAGAATCAGAATTTTTTTAACCTTTATTTAAATATTGTAACACAAACTAATGAAAAATTGTGAAATGAAAAACAAATGTCCAAACATTCTGAAATGTAATTGCAAATGGAAACCTAAAAAAATGTTAAATAAGTCTACACACTCCTAAGCACTTAGTGGAAGCACCTTTTGCTTGAATTACAACTAGAATTCTGTTTGGATAGGTCTGTATCAATGTAACACACCTACATCTGCCAATGTTTCTGGTCATTCCTCCATATCATTGATTGACTGCAACCTTAAAGTCATTCCACAGATTTTCAATTTGATTAATGTCAGGGCTCTGTCTGAGCCACTCAAAGGCATTTTTTAATGTTTTTTAGCAGCTCCACTGTTGCTTTGGTTGTCATGTTGAAAGGTGAAATTCCATCTCGGTTTTAGTTTCTGTGTAAAGGGCAGATTTACACAGATCAGTGTCCTAGTCAGGGGCGGATTAACGAACAGGCTAGCATAGACTGTAGCCTGGGGGCTCCTGATTGGCCAGAGTATTTTTTTTAAACGGACCTGTGGGACCAATAAAAACATTGAATAATTTGTGAACCAATTATTGGTTAGATGCAATGGGTTGGCGGATTCATCGGGTGATATCTGGTGCAAGTTTATGGTAGCCTGCCTCAAAATGTGCGATAGAAAATATGATAGTGGGGTGCAAAAATGAAAAGCACAGTGGTTAAAACAGCAGTGTGAGCAGGATCTTCTTAAAAAGATCCCCAGATTGACTGGTTATTTCAAGTTTGCAGAGCCGGACCCCGATCCTGAGTTTACGGCTAATGTTGCAGCCAGTGCTACAACAACCGCGGTTGAAAAGTTAGCTGCAGCTAACTCTAGCCTGGGCGCAGTCTAAATCAATGCCGATCATGAGGACGACAGCTCCTGCAACGGAATCAATGGAACATGAGTCAGAAGCAGAGCCATCTGAAACGCCACCACCATCCGCCGCCATTGCTGTTGCACCTGCTGCCGTGGAGCTAACAGAGGCCGCAACACCAGCTCCCGCTTCCTATAGCTTGGACCCAGCATGTTGGGGTAAAATAGATGAACAGATACGGCCATACTGGGTTAAATTGGGCCCAAAATCGTGTCAAAACGAAGATGCGGATGTTGCAGCACTGGAAAGACAACAAACACCAAAAGAGGTATTTCTCTAAAACCCTCTTCAAAGAACACACATGAGTGTGTGTCAAGAGAATGGCTGCTGTATTCCCCTTCGAAAGGTGCAGTGTTTTGTTTTGGGTGTAAATCTGGGGACAGCGATAATCGGTCTGGACTGACCATAGGCTATAGTGACTGGAAAAATGCAGCCACATGCTTGGCTGAACACGAAGTGTCGGAGTGCCATAGAAAGGCTATGGTTGTATATGTCATGCGCTGTGCTGATAATGGTCTAATAGATTCAGAACTAGAAAGACAGTTTGACAATGAATATGAGTATTGGAGAAATGTTTTGAAAAGGGTGATTGCAGTGGTGAAGTTTTTAGCAGAGCAAGGGCTGCAATTTAGGGAACGCAGCCTAGGGGCCTCTGATCACCTTAATCCGCCACTGGTCCTAGTCCCTGCTGCATAGAGACACACCTGTAACAGAAAGTTTGCCTCCATCATGTCTTCCAGTATGGATGGTGTTCTCTGGGTGATGTGCTGTATTGTTTGGTTTTAAGCCAAAAAGTTCTATCCTGGTTTCATCATACACAAAACTTTTTTTTTTTATTCACACAGCTTCAGAATCTTCACAGTGTTGTTTTGCATACCTCAAACGAGACTCAATGTGGGCTGTACTGAGTAGTGGTTTTCTTCTTGCAACCCTCCCATACTGAGCCTGAGATGTGACGTGTACACAGTGACCAGTCTTTGACTTAGAGGCCTGCAAGTCCTTCAAGTTGCTTTTGAATTTTTGGTGCCTCTCTGATTAGTCTCCTCCTTCCTCGATCATCCATTTTGGAGAGACGACCTAATCTAGACAAGGTCTTGGTGGTGCAATATGCCATACACTTCTGAATGATAATATTGACTGTTTCAAGACTGAATTTTATATCCATTTTCTGCTCTGTGCCATTCCAAAATGTTATCCTAGTATTTATCCCTGTGAGGTGCACTACCCACCACAGGAGACCTACAGGAACAGATGTTTTCATTCAGAAATACAACAGAATCAATACAATTGAACGCAGGTAGAGTTGTGTGTTTTGGAAGACAACTGTTCACACCAGAGCTAATTTCCAATCAAATTACAAATGGATTACCCATACAGTTTTGCATATGTGATATCTTTCCTATAACTCTTAAAAGCACAAATTCATTGGTAACACTTTAGATCAGGGTGTTTTTTAAATCGTGTTTATAAGTATGTCATCAATGAAATTAGAATTATTGGATGTATAGTTAACCAAGTGTGCCTGGATTATTACTCTTTTCACCAAAGCTGTGCCAGAGAAAAAAAGGAATTCATGTGCCTCTAACTATACCAACTGTATCCTTACAAGTTGGGGATTATGATCATTTATTTTAATATTGGCTAGTCTGCTGAGTCAATTCCTGATTTTCTTCATTTTCGGAACCACCCCCCCCCCCCCCATTTTTAAACAAATAATTATAAACAATGACACGCACTACACTATACAAAGAATAAACATACAACACACAAGTTGCTCTATTTACAAATTTACAGACAAGCCATTTCAGAAGCCTTACATTTTGGTGAACCAGAAAACCCCAGACTGCTACTAAGCATTAAATTCCTCAGGCCTACAGAGGCCAAATAAGAGATAAGCTGACTTCTAGCTAAATACAATGCAACCTGCAGTTAAATCTCTCTCTCTGCACCCCGAATGACACAAAATGGGCAATGGGAGCCTATATCCCTATCCATAAAAATGCACCCTAAGCAGGAAAGACGTTTCTGAAGTATCTTTTAACAAGGAAACCCAAGTTCCCTAAAAACACAGAGTAGCATACTCTCTCTAGTAAGGTACAGATAGCTCCAGTCAGGTTTGGTTTGGATGATCGTGAAGTAGGGGCACTCGCCTGGTGCAAGCTTCAAGTTCCATCTCCTCTCTTCTCTCTTCCCTCCTTCTTGTCCTCTTCCTTCTTTTCTCTCTGCTCTTAATGTGATCTTTTATTGTGTGTGTTTCTGTACTACTCCCTGATCCACAGATCTTGCTCATCTGAACTGGAGTAGCTCAATATGAAATGTCACCATTTTTCCTACTGAGGGAATTTTTGGTAGTTATTATGACCACCATGTACATTCACTGAGAAGGAAGTCATTGACTGTTTTGAAATGACTGATTGGTGTATATTCAAAGATTCTTCCACTGATCTAAACAATTATACAGAGGTGGTCCCATCCTACATCAATTACTTTGTGGACAGATGTGTTTCTACCAGGAAGAGCCAGATATATCCCTCCTTTACAGCAATCTTAAACACTGGCGCTCCCCAAAGCTGCTGTCTCAGCCTTAGGCTGTACTCCTTGTTCACCTATGACTGTACAGCAATATACAGCAGCAACCGCATTATTATGTTCTCTGATGACACCACAGTTATCAGGCAGATCATGAACAATGATGAGCAGGATTAAGAACATCATGTACCATATGGCAATGCACATCCTTAACAGCTAACTTAAAATCTAGAATTTAACATATTCTGTACTTTTCACCTTTGATGTGGCTACCATGTATTTATTATTCTATTTGTTTATTGTCTGTACATACTGTCACTCATTATTTACTGTTTTGTAATGTACTGTCTACATTGTATTGTGTTGTCTTTTGTACTGTACATGTCCTGAGAGAATCGAGCAAATAAGAATCCCGATGTAGATGTACATGCAGTATGGAAAATAAAATCCTCTATCATCTAACCCTCAGGTAAGGCCAAATTACCACAGACAGTTTTGGTCTGTCCTTCATGGGAGCATGCCCAGTTTTCTTCAGCAACATTGGGTGTCAGAGATGGCGTTAGGAGCACCAGGTTGGACCTTATGTGGCACTGAGACGGAAGGCGATTGCAACCAATTGGCATCCAAATCTCAAAAGCAAAAGGCAAAAGTCATAGTCGAAACAAAAGAACTAGGTCAGGTAGCCAAAAGAATCTGTTTGAGTGAATCCAAATCCAAGACGAGAAGCAAGGCGCAGTTGAAGCAAGTGGAAACTAGGTCTGGTAGCCAGAAATCAGGTCAAGAGTTGAAGCGCGCACCAGAGAAAGCCGAAGAGTAATTCTCAATAGTGAGCGGGGACTGAGTGGAGTGAGAGAAATAGGGAAGAGCGTGAGGAATGACAATTGATTCATTAGTGTGTGGGTGTTGGCGGTGAGAGGTGCGCGTAGGTATGCAGTTTGTGACACTGGGTTATCAGGAATAACTTTGGTATAGCTCGAATCAGTGCCCAATGTCTCCTGTCAACATTGCAGTGAGAACTCACAGATGAGCTCTGATTGACACTGAGGAATCCATAGCTTGCTGCTGCAATTTGAAGAAATGTCACTGAGGCTGATGTTGCCTGGAGAAATGACGGGCTCAGTGACTTGTCTGTGCCTCTGCTGCTAGGGAGGAGGAAGGTTAAAAGGCTGAAGGTTCAAGAGTCTCCATTACCTTCCAGTCTTGTCTGCAGAGGCTGAGTGACCCTCCATGCTGTCCTAATTGCAGATGCAGATGGAAAAATTGGGGGAGACAGACAGTCTGCTTGAGATAATGGCAGACTAAATAGAACATGCAAGGGAAAGCATGTTTTGTGCTTTGTGGCACTCTGTTGTTGCTACTCCCAAAAACCGAATGGGATTCAATAGAAACCATAATGTAATTTTTTGGGGAGGAATGACATCTGTGCTCTGGAGCAAGGAAAAACTGCTAAAAAAAATAGCAGACAGTCTCTAGGGTGACAGGGCAGAATTACTACTACAGGGTGCTTTGCAGCTCACCCTGTCTTCTGGTGCAGCCAGGCTGTAAAAACGACTGGTTTGGTAATGACACAGACCACTCACATTCTCTCCCTGAGTCCAGATCACAGGTAAAACTCTGGCAGTCAATCTACTGACACAAAGTCAGCATTACTGGCTATGTTAAGGCTGCTTTTGCTGGTGCCATCTACTATGTCTTCTGTCTGCCAGAGCTCTCCTTCTCAGGTATGTTGTACAAGCTAAGTGATGGTGAGAAAGATAGAGGTTCACTCTCAGTTTCCATCCCTTTAATGTAAAGGACTGTTTGGTTTCATGGTAAACTCTATCTTGAGCAGTGGGTCGCTGAGTGCTCTCTTTTGTGCAGCTTTCAGTTGGTTTCTGTCCTCTCTATTCTATTATCCTATAAAATAAGATATCTTATCCTATGCTATTTTCTTTCACAAAAAAAAACATCTACCACATTCATTCAGCATTCTGCTCACAAAACTAGAGAATCCTGCTCTGATACCAATTGTTGCAATTAGGAGGTTAACAAAATTCCAAAATAGAGCAGAATAATCAATAATTAAAATAATCATACCCTGAGAAACTGTAAAAAATATTCCAAGAATATAACTGAGCAGTTGTCATAGTTAGAGGCACCTGAGTTTTTTGTTCTCAGCATAGCTCTGGCAAAGGAGTAATAAATGAGAAGCAAATGAAGACAAGCAAATAATTATTAATAATGACAATAATTAGATGACAAGCAATTTAAGTAGAATTATGTTTCGTGCTGTAGGCATGTAACAAACAAGGCATCTCAGAGGCCTACATCCTCACCAACCAAGACTGCTAACCCTGTACTCAGAAATCCTATCTAATGTGTAAAAAGCCCCACAAGAGAAATAAACCTGCTCCAAAGTGAGTGGGTAACTCTATTTTAAAAACACATCACTTAACAGGAAAGAACATCTTTAGCCTGGGGATTCCTTATAAAAGAACTTGCCGTTTAATAAAATAATAGACTGGCAAGTTCTCTTAAACAAGGTTCAAATACTTAGCTAGAATCTATTCTCTATTAATCTATACTAACAAGGACAATACAAACACAATACAACACACAAGTTACTCTGAGTATATAGTGTGTACAGACAAGGTGTTCCAGAGGCCTAACATTCTAATTACCCATAAAAACCCAGACATCTACCAAGTATTTGATTCTTAAATACTCCTATAGAGGCCAAAGAAGTGACAGGCTGCCTTCTAAATTTAATGCAGGTTCCCTAAAAACACAGAGTAGCAAGTAGTTCAAATACTTGGCTTCAATTGGGTTTTATCTGGATGATCATAAAGTAGGGGCTCTTGCCTGGCACAGGCTTTAACTTCAGACTCCTCCCTTTTAATTATAATAATTATAATTGCTTACACTTATATAGCGCTTTTCTGGACACTCCACTCAAAGCACTTTACAGGTAATGGGGACTCTCCTCCACCACCACCAATGTGCAGCATCCACCTGGATGATGCGACGGCAGCCGTAGTGCGCCAGAACGCTAACCACACGTCAGATATCAGTGGGGAGGAGAGCAGAGTAATGAAGCCAATTCATAGATGGGGATTATTAGGAGGCCATGATTGGTAAGGGCCAATGGGAAATGTGGCCAGGACGCCGGGGTTACACCCCTACTCTTTTTGAGAAACGCCCTGGGATTTTTAATGACCACAGAGAGAGCCAGGACCTCGGTTTTACGTCTCATCCGAAGGACGGCGCCTGTTTACAGTATAGTGTCCCCGTCACTATACTGGGGCATTAGGACCCACATGGACTGCAGGGTGAGCACCCCCTGCTGGCTCCACTAACACCTCTTCCAGCAGCAACCTTAGTTTTCCCCAGGAGGTCTCCCATCCAGGTACTGTGTTCTGTGTTCTTTTGTGTTATGACCTTATTTCTCTTCTTCTTAATGTGTAAATACAGTGTGTTTCTGGACTGCTCACTGACAATCATTTACCCACAATGTAATTATCGAGGTAAACCAAGTTACTTTCTAATAGTTTTTGATCTTGTGATTGGGACCCCTTACATCTCAGCCAATATCCCCTCTGCTTTGAAGGTGGAAATGTTTACACATTGCCAGCTGTTAAACACTTTATCTAAACTCTTTAGAGACACTTCCTAATATCCTATAGCTGTAACAGTTGATTCAAACAAGATCCTCTCACTTGGGATGCTTCTTCTCCTGTCTTTCCCCTCTTTTTCCTTGTGTCAGTGTCTCTTATCTCTCTTTATTGGTGTTGAATGTTTACTCATATTATAATTAACTAGAGTAGTTCCCCTGAAAGCAACCTTTGATCTTTGCCTCTCTAATCACCTTTAGCCCAGAAAGCATTTTGTCTTCTATCCATTGTTTCTACTCAGGCTTCAACCTGAAGCACAAATATTGACAATTAAGACCTTTGTAATATCATCATTACTATCCATCTATCCTTTAATTTTCTAACATCTTTCTCCAATATATGGTTGTGTATTGCCCCTGAAGAAGGAAATTATTAAATAATCAGTTACTCAACTCGTTGTTTCCTCATCAGTGGCTTTTAGTGCGAATGAGCAAAGGCAACAGGAGCTCCCTCTCTGTGTTTCACAGACATAAGCAGTAAATTACCTATTGAAACTGAATGTAGACTCTACAGGCAGATAACAGATTGAACAAAGTAACATCCCAGTGAAAACTATATGAAATAACAGCGTCCATTACAACCCTTTACAGTTGCAGGAGAGCTGGTCATCATCCCAGCAAGCAACAGGTGCAAGGCAGGATACACCCTGGACAAGACACCAGTGCATTGCAGGATACAAACAGTAACACATTTCACATGAGGGCCAATTTTCCTAGAAGGCAATTAACCAACTCTTTGGACCATGAGAGGAAACCCACGCGAACATGAGAAGAACCAACAAACTCCATGCAGATAGCACCCAAATTCCGCAATTGAACCCAGGGCCCAGAGAGCTGTAAGGCAGCAATGCTAACCACTGCACCAAAGTGCCACCTTCCTGCTTTCCTTAGTGTCTTTTTTAAGTCTCTTATTTAGAAAAAAGAAAAAATCAATTCCAAGTATTGTTGTGTGTAATATTGTTGCAACCTTTTTAACCCTCTTATTCTTTGTTGCTCCTTTACTTTCTTCCATTTAATCCAATGCCCCCCACCCCACAATCTGTTGAAAAAACTTCCCTGAGTTTTTATCCACTTCTCACCATGAGGTTTGTGACTCAAAGAAGTCCTTCAGCATTGAATTCTTGTCTTGAATTTTTCTCATAAACTATTACTCGGTCACCAGTGGCCCCATTTAAATTATTTTACTGTATTCGTCCACATTTTATCACTTTACTATTTTTTATCATCATACCTTTAGAATTAATATAGCAACCTCATCTGCTCTGTTTTAATTGAAACCACTCAAAAAGAAAGGTCCCTTGACCACAACTTTTCCCTGTACTTATAATCCATTTTGTAAGCAAGGTAGTATTCTTGTAATAACAGTACACACACATCCATGTCTCCCAAACATGACAATACTCTTCCTGCTCTTTGTGATGACAGACCCCCTTTCACCTTTAGTGTAGAAACAGTGAGAGCCATGAATACCCAGAAAAGAGTGATTTTATACTTCAAAGAAAGAAAAACTTTACCATCATTCATTTTTCTCATCCCTTGTCTTGTAAAACACTTTTCCTCCCTCCTCTACAGTCTCAGGGGATGATCGAACTCTGGGCACCAAATAACACAGGGTGACCATCCCTCCTCCACCACAGAATCTCCATCTTCTCCCTCATGCACTTTCCCAAGAGGCTCTTTATCATCACCCATTACATCTTTCTCTTCTGAAGAAAACAACTCTACCAAAGACACCTGGCTATAATCTCTCAACTCCAGTAACTGACCATTAGTCATTTTTCTGCCTAGTTCTGGTTTTCCTTTGTCTTTTTTTAAACTCTCATCTACTCATTCTCACATCCTCTTCCACAGATTCATCTACCACACCTCCTCTATGTCAAACTCAATCGTATTTGAGTCTTATTGCCTCATTTTCTTTCATTTCTTTATCCATATCTATCCATTCGCTCTTCTCCCCTTTTACCCATCACTTCTTTCCCTCTCCATAACTTTATTTGCAAATAAGTTTGGACAAATTCTTAATAGTTTCTCCACACAATTTACATGTTCTGTTATTCAGGGAGTTCTCCATCTTGTGACCCAACACCAGACATTTTCTACATAACACTTAAATAGAAAATCATAACCAGATGGATTTCTTCCATATCTTCTATACAACACCATTTGATCACAACAAAAAGAAAACATTCCCCCCCCCGAAAGAAATATTTGAGAGGGGAGATGCAAAGTGTGTTTATGCCCTTTAGATCTACAGTGGTGTGAAAAAGTGTTTGCCCCCTTCCTGATTTCATATTTTTAGCATGTTTGTCACACTGAAATGTTTCAGATCATCAAACAAATTGAAATATTAGACAAAGATAACACAAGTAAACACAAAATGCAGTTTTTAAATGAAGGTTTTTATTATTAAGGGAAAAAAAAATCCAAACCTACATGGCCCTGTGTGAAAAAGTGATTGCCCCCCCTGTTAAAACATAAATCAACTGTGGTTTATCACATCTTTGGAAAGCTGAGTTCAATTTCTCTAGCCACACCCAGGCCTGATTACTGGCACACCTGTTCTCAATCAAGAAATCACTTAAAAGGACCTGCCTGACAAAGTGAAGTAGACCAAAAGATCCTCAAAAGCTAGACATCATGCTGCGATCCAAACAAATTCAGGAACAAATGAGAAACAGAGTAATTGAGATTTATCAGTCTGGAAAAAGTTATAAAGCCATTTCTAAAGCTTTGGGACTCCAGCGAACCACAGTGAGAGCCATTATCCACAAATGGTGAAAACATGGAACAGTGGTGAACCTTCCCAGGAGTGGTCGGCCCGCCAAAATTACCCCAAGAGCGCAGCGACGACTCATCCAAGAGGTCACAAAAAACCCCACAACAACATCCAAAGAACTGCAGGCTTCACTTGCCTCAGTTAAGGTCAGTGTTCATGACTCCACCATAAGAAAGAGACTGGGCAAAAATGGCCTGCATGGCAGAGTTCCAAGACGAAAACCACTGCTGAGCAAAAAGAACATAAAGGCTCGTCTCAGTTTTGCCAGAAAACATCTTGATGATCCCCAAGACTTTTGGGAAAATACTCTGTGGACTGACGAGACAAAAGTTGAACTTTTTGGAAGGTGTGTGTCCCATTACATCTGGCGTAAAAGTAACACAGCATTTCAGAAAAGGAACATCATACCAACAGTAAAATATGGTGGTGGCAGTGTGATGGTCTGGGGCTGTTTTGCTGCTTCAGGACCTGGAAGACTTGCTGTGGTAAATGGAACCATGAATTCTGCTGTCTACCAAAAAATCCTGAAGGAGAATGTCCGGCCATCTGTTCGTGACCTCAAGCTGAAGCGCACTTGGGTTCTGCAGCAGGACAATGATCCAAAACACACCAGCAAGTCCACCTCTGAATGGCTTAAGAAAAACAAAATGAAGACTTTGGAGTGGCCTAGTCAAAGTCCTGACCTGAATCCGATTGAGATGTTGTGGCGTGACCTTAAAAAAGCGGTTAAGGCTCGAAAACCCTCCAATGTGGCTGAATTACAACAATTCTGCAAAGATGAGTGGGCCAAAATTCCTCATTGCCAGTTATCGCAAACGCTTGATTGCAGTTGTTGCTGCTAAGGGTGGCCCAAACAGTTATTAGGTTTAGGGGGCAATCACTTTTTCACACAGGGCCATGTAGGTTTGGATTTTTTTTTCCCTTAATAATAAAAACCTTCATTTAAAAACTGCATTTTGTGTTTACTTGTGTTATCTTTGTCTAATATTTCAATTTGTTGGATGATCTGAAACATTTCAGTGTGACAAACATGCAAAAAAATAAGAAATCAGGAAGGGGGCAAACACTTTTTCACACCACTGTAACTGCATTATAATTGCATTTAAAAGGCTATTCCTTTTGAAAAATATATCTAGAAAAGTGCCATAGCCTTCTCACTTCCATTCAAGGGAAACAGCTGTTTTAGTCACCACCTCCTACTGCTCAATTTCAGCAAGAAGGGGAGCTCCTTACAAACCTGCTAGCCATAATTATAAACAACCAGTTCTGTCCAGCTTTTATATAAATGAACCTAAATATGCTGGGATGTTATTTGGTTAATTTATGCATGAATCATACCAGCATTTTCTTTCAATATATTGCTTTCCCTTATTTACCCAGGTGTTTCCATTTTGTTGTCAGTACATATGTCAAGTGCAATAAGTCCCAATCTGTCTAATCAGAATTAGAGTTTAGTAGCAATGTCTCTCTGTTTTTTTGTGCAGCATTTGTGCTTTCAATTTTCAGCGTTTGTCATTTGCATTAGTACAACTTTGCTTTAGATTTCACTTTAAGCCACCAGAACACTGTTGCAGATCTTCTCACTTGAGTAACTGTTCCTGCGTTTGTTCATCAGGTCTTGGAGTCCGAGCATGATTTGTTGCCACTAATATTCTTCAAATGACTCTGTCTCCTTTTATCTCCAAGGAACAGCTATGTAGAGCTTCCCAGGAAGATGATTTGCTTACGAAGCTCTGTATGTACTTCACAGAAGGATGACCATCTAAGGGCAATGGAAGGTGAATGGAAGTGAAAGGTTACCATGCCATAGCGTGAGAGATGGGTTATCCTGTTGGGAGGGTGACTGCATTGCAGGAGCTCAACATACCCTAATACCAGAATCTCTTAGAATACAGGCCTTAAGACGAGACAATGTGCCTTCTCTTTGGTGAATAATTGCACTATATTCCAGCCCCTCTATACACATACACATTGGCCAAAAGACTCTTGGAAGCATCTCTAGGTAGATGCTGCATGGTGCCCATGGTTGTGCATAACTTTCATTAAATGTGGCCTGAAGCTCTACTGTTAGAGCATGTCTATACTCAATCTTTCATCAGAAGGCTGGACTCACTGTTTGTGGTCATAGCTGATTTTGCTGGTGACTTTTAGTTCTTGTTCACATAAAACATTTTGTAATTAGCACATTTAAAAACCACAATAAACATATTTTCCACAGACCTTTACATGGTCACTCATGTACGTTTTGTTAATTTTCTAAGGTAACTAAGTAAGTTTTAACTACATTTTTTATCGAAACGCCCAACCCCACACCTAACCCTGGCCTTGAGTAGGGACACGTTCTTTTAAGAGGTATAAATATATGTGGATCACAAATATTATTGTATCTTCTAAATCAAGCAGTAATCATCTCACCATGCACTGCACCACAAGTTAAAAGTAAGCCCATACTTTGATGTAGTGGGAAAGTCCAATTGCTTAGGCTGCCCCATAGGTGGCACTGCCCTAGTAGTGTGAAGCTAGCGACACTAGCTAGTTAGCAGTGCTAACTTGGCTGCACCTTTTAAAATAAGTCCCCTGAAACCTGCCTCAGAAAAAAAAATCCTGGACAAGGTAAAGTCACATTTATAGCACAAAAATGTGTATATCCTTAAAACTCTGTGGAATGTGATAAAGAGACCCACAGCTAATAGGACATTGCTGTTATTCATTTACTTTTGCTTTCTTGTAATCTTTTTGTTTGTTTTTTTTATATCAATTCCTCTTTGCACATTGACACAGTGCTGTGCACTGCCGGACAGGGAAAAGTCTTATTCCTGATCAAACAAAAATTTGTGCCTCTCCAAAAGTAGCACAAATCTATTCTACAGACCCTCAGCTAACAGAAAATCACTATGGTTTTGTCTGATAAGTGTATTTGCCAGTGTTGCTAGGGTTTATATACCACTTCCTATTCCTAGTCCAGAACAGTGCAGTGTAGTGCTGGACAGGGAAAAATCTCACTCCTGACCACATAAAAATTTGTGTCTCTCCAAAAGTAACTGAAAGCTATCATAAAGACTCACAGCTAATAGAACATCACCATGGTTTTGTCAGATAAGTGTCTTTCCCAATGTTGCTGGGATTTATAGACCACTTCCTGATCCCAGACTAGGACTGTGCAGTGCTGCATTGACACGATAGACAAGTGACATGACAAATGATAGACCCTCCAATTTATACAGTATAATTATGTTTAAGAAAAGGCATAAATAACATTTTTAGCTTTTTTCAATTGAAGTGGTATTGGTTCAAGTCCATTTCCTCAACGTAGAAAAATAAAATCAGAACATTAAAGTCAGTGAATTACTTTTTACTGATGAATTTACTCCACTTTGAATTTTGAAACATACACTAGAACGTTAAGATAAAATGAGCAAATATGACAAAAGATTTGTACAAATTACATTCTCTACTACCGTCTTTTGTTCTTTCATGCTTTAATAGCTGTGGTTTCACTCTCTTCCTTACACCTAAAGAAGGCTCCAAAGCCAAAATGTTGTGTCTCTTTTCTTTTTAGCAGGGAATAAACCCTTGCCTGTTCCTTTGCAGCCTACACTTGCTGACGAAACTACCTACTTGAATTTTTTGTACAAATTATACAAGCTAAACCTTTAAAATGGTATGTTTCACCAAATCAGACATTTGATTGTTGCAGGGTTTGAAATGCACCAGTCTAGTATTCTGGGCTACAACTGGGGGAATAGTAAACAGATTTAGCCCCCCAAAAATATTTTTTATGTTATAAGTTCATTGTATGCCGTTCTGTCCCACAACATATGGTTGTTCCCATAGCTTTTAAGTGATGAAAACACTCCAAAGTGTTGTATAGTGCAACTTTTAACATTTATTAAAGAGCAAGAAAAGAGAGTTTTCAGGCATAATACATTAACTTTTCAAATTAATAGTGATTGGTCCATCGTGTTGCTCAGAGCCTCGCCAAAAATGTTCAGCAGGAACAAAATAGAAACAAAATAGAGGTGTTGGCAATTTGTCAGTGGGACTGCACCAGAGCATGAACTAATATTCACTATAATCCGGGCTTTTAAAAGTCATGTTATGAGGCAAGGTGGTGAACAGTTTAAAAAACAGTACAGTGGAAAGGATCAAAGATATAAAGCAGTGTATATCTCTAAGGTCCTAGTAAATTCTACTGGATTAGAAGACCTGTCAGCATGTGCTGTATTTATGATGCCTACATTAGCTTTTAGCATTGGCTAAAATGACACCCTTGTCACACTGTCCATTTTGAATCTTAAAAGACAGACTTTACAACCAAATTCTAATAATGTCACCACTGTCACAAGTGTCAAAAAACTCTTATGTTCATAGACAAATATTGAAAGCGTAGAGAGATTAAAATTGTCTATGCCATTTCTTGATAAATTTCAAAAGATTAACATTAAAACTTCGGCAGATATAAACAAACAGGAGAAAATTGGTGTAATTCAAAGACTACATATAATTCTGAGGTCAAGGTCAAAATCTCTAATGTTTCAAAATAAAGAAAAAATAAGGATTTATGAATGCATGGAACTTGTAACATTTTTTTTCAAAGCATGTTATAGGAAATTCTGTGACAAGATAAGATTGAATTTATCAAAAATAAGTAAGTTTCCTAATTTTGTGGAAGAGGAAGAATGAAACAAAATGGAGAATTCAACAAGATCTCGGCTCTTCATTCCAAAAGCCACCATCATAACAGTCAAAACTGTTTTATCTAAATGATAAATGCAAAATTAATGGTTAGCTAAATGATAGAAAGTAATGTGCCTGCAAATTCCCAAGTAAGGTCAATGTGGCAGTTTGAATGGGTCAACAAAACATACAGATTGAAGAACATTCTACACAATTGTCACGTAAACCCCTCCTCTTCAGGACACTTCAGCCCTTCCTTGTTTGCTCCAGATTTCCCACAACTGTCTCCAGTTTCAGCCCCTTTCCTATAAGAGCCAGATGTTCCTGCCAATCTGGGCTCAGCTTTGGAAGATGGATGTCCGGATGCCCACCTACCAGCGAGACCAGGAGCGACTCAACGGCATAGGCTTCACAACAGCATCCTGACCATCTGGGGCTGGGGCTGGGAGCACCTGGCCCTGTTACCCCCTTTTATTCTCTTGACCCTTCACCGGATCCTGCTCCGGCTTTTAACTCTTGTCTGGTCTGTCAGGATGGATCACCCAGCTTTGGACATTGGCTTACTCAGGTTATTCTCACGGACTCCCTTTGGACTAGTTTGCCTTGGAACACACCCCCCCGAACATCAGCGCACCTTGGACACACCCTTTGTTCTTCTTCCAGCCCTAATCCTAGTCTTTTCCCTGTGTTTTCTCACTCCTCTCTGGATTCTGCTCTCTGCATAGGGTCCTAAAAAAAGCTTTGTGACAACAAGTGCTGAAGTAATATTGTCATGTAAGAAGTCATTTGTATGAATGAACAAAATTAATTTAGATTCCTCTCCAGAAGATGTCATCAAAATTCCTGTTTACTGTTTACTGAAGTTGGTTAAAACCATCATCAATAATCCTGTCAGCAGCTTTCTCATGAATGTCCCAGATAGAGCCAGGGTTAGATGAGATATATGTACTGTATAAATGTAAGCTTTGCAAGGCTCCTTTTGATTGTACAGATTGGAATGTTCAGTTCAGTTCAGTTTATTTGTCATGCTCCTGTAATGCTTAAAAGAATGATGGGGTGATAAAAGTAAAGGCACTGTTGTGTCTTCTTTGTAGCTCCAGTTCCCTGCTGAAACAAAGGAAGAGACTGGCCTGTACAGGGATCAAGCCTGCCGATCTTGGCGTTATGCACCATACTCTAACCAACTGAGCTAACCGGTCACTTGCAATCAGGAATCCTAACTGCTAGACCATATGGGTGCATGTCTGTTTTTGACTGTGAGGATGTTAATGACCAGGCTGATTTTGTTACCTCCTGCATAGTTTTTGTTTATTTTGATAATATGATGCCATACAAACAAATTATCTCAGCAAAAGGTAAGCCCTGGGTGTCCTCAAAGATTAAAACATTGCTTACAGGGAAAGAGTAGGCATTTAAAGCAAATGGTAGATTAAAAAGGAAAGTGATTCAAAGGAAGAAACAAGAAGAATTGAAACAGGCTAAAAGAAAACGTGTGGTGTGGGATTAAAACCATGATTGGTCCCCATATTAACAGCATGCTTAACACACCCCGCCACGTAAATGAACTGATTTTTTTTTCCTTGTTTTTGTTTCCCTTAGATTAACCCATTTTTAACAATGTAATTGGGCCCGCTTTGAGTCTCCCTTTACTATGAGGTCTGAAAAAGTGGGGTGTGTGATTTCACGAATATTCAAAAAATCAATTGGCCCACTACTTTGCAGAAATGTCCTGAACAACTGAGTCCTATATTCTGTGAGCTCTGTGACCAGTGAGAAACTCATTCTCACACCTGAAGAAGGCTCCACAGCTGAAATGTTGTGTTTCTTTTCTTCAGTTTTCAGGATGGAGTAAACCTTTACTTGTTCCTTTGCAGCCCATGCATGCTGACGCAGCTACCTACTTGGGTTACTGTTTGTTTATTTTGTTTCCTGCTCTGTTTGGCTTTTTCTCTGTATATGTATTTCTGTTGTTTTTTTAAACCATGCATGTGTACATACTTCATCACTCTGGTGTCACGTGAGCAGACTCACCAATGGAAGAAGGAGAGGAGAAAAAGGGGAGCTTTGGGACCCTAGGAAAGGCAGTTGCCTGAGACCGGACTCCAATCACAGCAAAAAGAAAGCTGGTATATCACTGGTGGCTGGGGGAGGCAGCAAAAGGAGTGACCAGGAAGCACAGTATAAGCCTGTTGCTAAGGCTTACGCTACTTACTGCCCTTAGCAACAGGCTCATACTGAGCTTCCTGATTGCTCCAGGAACAAATACAGAGAAAAAGCAAAACAGAGCAGAGAAAAAAAAAAACAAGTAACCCAAGAAGGCAGCTGCATCAGCATGCGTGAGCTGCTAAGAAACAAGTAAGGATGTATTCCGTGCTGGAAAGAGAAGAAAAGAAACCCAACGCTTCTAGACGCTGTTTCTTTTCTTCTCTTTTCAGCATGAAATAAACCTTTCCTTGTTCCTTTGCAGACAAGTAGCCTACACTTTTCACTGGATTTTTGATGGTGGCATTTTTGCCCCCCAAAGGATGGGGGGATGGCAATACTAGTGAGACAGGGAATCCTGGGAAGAGGTCAATCAGTCTACTGGGGGCGCCCTCACTCACCAGCTTCCCAGTGAACTGCACATCTGCACACTGGGGCAGGGAACAGGCCAACATAAATAACAGAGGAACTATTTATAATAAACTTTCATACATCATCAGGTTTGGTGACCATTGCATTTAACCTAGTTAGTTATTATCATTTCCCGTAGTTCAGTCAGATCTAAATAACTGAGATACAGAGACAAGACAAGAGATAATTCGCCTAGCTGAGGAAATGGCAGCCTAATGGTAAGCCACACTTATTTTTTTGTGAGGGATGCGTTAGGGAGCTGCTGCATGGCTGAAGATGGGGTATTGGAATGGGTGCAAGAAAGATGTGCAAAGAGAATTTGGGGAAGTGATATATGAACATAGCTGAAGTGGGCAAGATTAGAGTTTTAACTTCCTCTCGAATTTCTGTAACAAACTCTATTACTCAAAATAGGATGGCACCTTTGAACAAGTATAACAATATCAATAATCCTGTAGTATTAAATAGAACCAGATTTATTTGGTTAATCCTTTAGTGTAGAACTCCTGTATGCTGAGTACTTCTGTACTGTAACACAGCTTTTTGAGTGCTAGTAAATGTTAAATTCAAGCCTTATTAGTGAAACATAGGTTAAATATTGTACAACAACAGTCAATTAGTACGAAATAGCTTTTGTAAAGTGGTTGCTGATGATTTGTAAAATTGTAGTATTTAATTAATGAATACCTAACACATGGTTTACAGGTGAATCTATAATGCCCTACCCTTCTTTGAAGTTACAGATATTTACACAATATTTGATTGCATGTTGAATGAGTTTATAATTAAAAATAAAAATTAACACCAGCAGCAAGATAAAACAACTCATCCAACCATTTTCTTACAGCTCTATCCAATTCAGGGTTATAGGAGAGCCAGAGCCTGTCAGAGCAAGCAACAGGCATAAGGCAGGATACAGCCTGTACAGGACTCTTCAGTCCATTGCAGGGTACTGACAAACACATGAAGGTTAATTTTCCAAGAAGCCAATTAACCTACCAGGCTGCCTTTGGATTGTAGGAGGATATCAGACCATCCAGAGGAAATCCACACAAACACAGGGAGAACATACAAACGCCATGCAGATAGCACTTCAGGAATTAAACCCAGGGCCCCAGCAGTGTAAGGCAGGGCCACTAACGACTGCACCACCTTGCTACCCACTAAACCAACTCACTACCACAATAATAATAAAGTAGTAGTTCAGGTGGGTAGCTGCGTCAGCATGCGTAGGCTGCAAAGGAACAAGTAATAGGTTTATTCCATGCTGAAAAAAAGAAGAAAGAGAACACAACGTTTCGGCCGTGGAGCCTTCCTGAAGAAGGCTCCACGGCCGAAACGTTGTGTTCTCTTTCTTCTTTTTTTCAGCATGGAATAAACCTATTACTTGTTCCTAATAATAAAGTATCTTTGATATTATCTGTGTTAATTCTACGGGACACCTTATTGTCTACAGTGTTAGCTAATTTGTTTTTTAGAAAAGAATCCTGTGTCCTAATAATATTTTTTTTCTCTAGAAAAAAAGTAAGATTTACACTTTTTTAGTTTTATGCTGTTAACACTGCGAAAAACCTCCTAAGTAAAAAAAAGTTCTACTTTGGGAAAGGAGATGAAAGCTTTATTTTACAATTATGCAAACCAAATTACATTTCAAAATTGACCACTCTTACAGAACAGTTAGGCTGAATACAGTCATGATCCACACCACAAATCCAAATATTTTCAGTTTACATTTTCTTCACAACGTGAGCATTTTTAGTAACATAAGATCCCAATGTGTCATATATGAAAGGGACGTTTAGTTCTAAACAAGAATTAAAAAACACAAGAAAACAAATTATTCTGGGTATGTTCAGATACCAGCTGTGAAATAATAGGAAAAAAAACGTAGGAATGCCCCTTGGCCTAATCTAGTTTGTTTTTTTGGGGGGGAGGGGGATATAATAACGGTTATGTTCACAAATGCCTTCCATCTCCATCTCCTTGTCTTCATGACCACCGCACAGTGTAGGTCACTGCAGACTACATGCAGGTCTCATTTACAGCAGCCTTGCAAAATAACGCCTCCTTTGTCCATCACAAACCCTTCTTTTAAGATGTCTCCTCTTTTGTAATAAACAGGAAAACTCGCAGGGAAAGTGAAGTTTTCGATGGCTTTAACATTTTTTCAGGATTCTGCGACACCTGCTTCTTTTGCGTGCCATTTGGAAGAAAACGATTCTAGTGTCCCGTTTTCCTTTTTTCCAAAGCAACATGTAAAACACATCCACTGAATCCTGTCTTGGTTTTAACGGCTACCTCTCAGAAAATCTCATCGCCAGACTTTCATAACGAGGGTCCACCGGCTACCAGCCCTGGATTCCGAAGCATTTTTCCGTCTCCGTAAGGTTGTGTCATAGTTTCGATGTCTGTTATGTCCTTCATTTTCCCAATTTTTTTATTTTCGTTTTTGGCAATAAAAACTCTTCAACAAGCATTTTTCACTTCTTTTTTAGAAAAGTTCTATTATTTTTTTCCAAGAAGTACAGAAGTTTGTACTTTAAGTTGAAGACGTCTCCTATCTTCCGGAGATGAAGAGCACATTCTGCAATGGCTTTCTGATCTGAAAAAAAAGGAAAAAAATATTCTCAATAACCATACAACTCAATTTAACAACTCTTAAATTACACTTAAAGAATCCCGAGACTGCAACAGTATCACTGCGCAAAAACATTCAGTTACCGGTGTCAAAACAAGTTCTGACTTGTTTTCAAGAACGATACTTAAAGACACTAGCAGGTAATTCCTGTAGCATCTAGATACAAATCAAACACATTCTTTTTTGCGATTTGAAGAACTGCCTGTAGTGAGAAGTACAATAAAAACACCCTTTCCCTTAAATTCACACTAGGATTGGAAAAACTACGCTTAGGTATGTAATTTAAAACGTACCTTTCATTGATAATTTTTGATTTTCGTTCTTCTTGATCGAAGACTTTCTTGATTCTGGTTTCATTTTCTATCACAATTTTTTATATATTTCTGTTACGATTAATACAAAGAATAATTCCAGCGCTGCAGTTGCCAACACTCTGTCAGTGTACTAGCTGCTGTGAGGCAGTCTGCATTTCAAGAGCTTTTAAAAGCTGTTGCTGACAGCGAGGCTCTGGGAATCCCCTTAGACGTCACTATTCCCCATTTTAAATTCCAACTTGTTCACTTTTGTTTTCGATACCTATCTGTTCAGAAAGTGGAAAAAGGTTATTAGCAATTTTATGGCAGTGAAACTAGTTGACAGCGGTCGTTTGTTAATTCTAAAGACATTTCCTGATTGGGCAATGTGGAAATCCATAGGTAAACTCCTTGTACAAATTTTGCTGTGAAATTCAAGTTATCAAGGGACGTTTGAAATAATTCAGATTAAACCGTGATACAAAAAATGGTCCTGTCATTTTATTTATAGCAAGAAATTCCCAGGGCTGGATACATATTTTAGTTAAAGGGGGGTATGTATTTTCTGAGTCTTTAAATCCTATGCATACCCGATGAGCTTTTATAATAATGACTTGGGGCAGTTTTACACTATTGTAAAAAAATGTTTAATATTTGCGATCACTATAAGGACACAAACTAAAATAACACTGCAAAAACAGAAAAGATAGTTTCCAAATAAGGCGTTTTAGAAAGAAAGCGCCCAAGTGAAATAAGCAGCAAATGCAGCGAAACTTTGCATTGCAATTTTTTTTCTCCGTGGATTAATGTGTTTCCAATCATCATTGATGTATTTACATTCAAGCCTCTCTGCCTGGTAAAATCTGTCAATACACTGGTTTCAGTGGCAGTTTACAAACCATTGATGTTAATAAGATGTTTTCTTTATGCATAAATAAGTGATGCGGGTGGGTGAGTTTAAAATTAGTCAGAAGATGAAATAATACATCAAATTCTATCTTCATTTCCTTTAATTGAGCTCTGCGTTAGTTTTAAGACAATTTATGCGAACGAAAAAAAACCCAGCTGCATAATGTTAAGAAACACCATTTAACAGGATTTACACAGAATTATGGATGAAGAATGCCAAAAATGATTACATATTTTGATTAATGCTGCTACCAGAAGTAGGGCAGAGCAATTTGATTCCAGCAGCGTCAGAAATGTTTTTCACTTCCCGAAGAATACGTCTCTTCGAATGTGCTATTTTTAGTTTGCAGGTAAACAGCTCACTACGCAATACCTTGTGACACAGCTGATAATAATAGGAGACTATAAAATGCCTGTTCCATCCACCCAATATGTTCGTAGTCCTTGTTCGCGAATAAATGGTTTCTTACTTTCCTTGATTGTTAATTTAGAGGATATACCGTACCAGCTCTAACCAAATTTGTTTTTAACTATCTGACCACGGGAAATATAATTTGTCCTGACGTGTAAAAATAACCATTTCTGTAGTCTGATCCAAGAATATGACTTTCCCGTTTGCCACATGGTTAAATACCACCACTTACTCAGAAGAGAACTATAGAATAATTAAAGGTTTCTGTGCCTGTAAATTCAGAAATAGTATCAGAAAGCCTTATGCTCTTAATTTCTTAAATATTTTACATTTCTGGCGTGTCTTTTAAAGTTTATATACATTGTACAGTACAGTACTTCAGCATTGTTTCTCTTGAACACCAGGAACAACATTTGCTAAATCATTTTGCAAACAGCCTTAATAATATATTAAAAATGTAATCAAACTCATTATAGATTAGTTTTACTGTATATAAAAACTATTGTCAATTTCCATAAGTTCAACTCTGTTTAAAGTAGAGATTCCTGTTCCTAATTTCCACTTCAATTGTACTTTATGTTCATTTACGTCCTCATTTTTGTCCTGGGTACAAATGCTTCATTGTCTTTAGTCACTTCTAGGTATAGCTGAGATGTACTGTAGCTGCATGTATTTCCATTGCATTTTGCTTAGAGTATACCAGACCCAAGGACTAACTGTACCAAGGTCTAAGGAGAAATTTGATCCTAACAAGAGTTTTTTCTGTTTTATTTTAATAATTGACTAAACCTCATTTACACAAATACAGTTATAAAAGGTAACTGCTATCCACATGTCCAGGATTTAAAAAGTAAAACAAAAACACGGTCCTGTTGTCAAAACTGAATGTTTGATTAGTTTTAGAAGTTACTTTTATATAGAGCAGGGTCACCAACGTGTAGCTTGATCGTATCAGTTCTCTGAAGTTAATATAGTGCTGGGCCCAGTCAGTAATGGAGTGGGAGACTTCTAAGGAAAGAAAAAAGTTGTTACTAGAACTTTTGCCAGTTCATTTCCCTTGTATAATGACTGTGGACAATATGTGGTAAGAGGTGCCATCCTTTGCATAAGATGTTTTACCAAGGTCCTGCCTACTCAGTCATTAAACCCCCTACAGCATTTTACATTTTACATTTTTTGTAAGTGCAGGGATGTTAATCCCAGTTAATACTATGCTCCTCTTGAATGATCTGCTCTACCTTAAATGTCCACTTTGTTCAAATCGTCAAGCAACTTTGCACCACACCATCTGATGTGCTGGCCTCAGTGTTGCACTTCTGTGAAAGATGAAGTGGGTATCTTGGTGAATGTGAAGAGCCTTGTAATTCGTTGAAATGAAAAGTGCTGTAAATATATAATGTATTATTTTTATAAGCCCCTGCCATCCCACATGCTCATTTCCATCAGAAATATACTTTTGGTAAAGATTAACAAATCTTTCTTTAGCTCAGTACTCCAGCATTCCCTGTTCTCAAAACAACCTTCCTCCCAAAACCTGTTTAACACCTTTCCTAGTTGTTGCTGTAGTCTGTAGTCGAGGTAACCACACCCTCCTGTCTTCAGGCAATGAAAGTCTCCCACTGGGCAAAGTCAGACATGTAACTTTTTTTAGACAATAGAAAGAGGCCCTGTTTTTCCCTGTCAGTGGGACCTTTGAAATAAGTTAACTTGGTGTTGTATAATTATCTAGCCGAAACAAAACACATTGAGAGAAAATTAAATTGATTTTCATTGTATTTGGTCTGAAGTGCTTGTTTCTATATCAAATATTTTTGTTTTAAGCACAAATCTTAGCAAAATCAAACTTATACAATACTCAACAAGAAAACAGCCAACATTTATTGGTCAACTTGCAGATCATACATAGTATATGTTTTAATATAATAAAAGGTTAAAAAAGGGTAGATCTTACATTAACGGAGTGGTTGGTATAACCTTTAGAGTGGATTGGGAAATTTACAAAGATGTGTCATGCAGGAAACTTTTGTTTTATGCAATATGGTAAAGAGTAATATTTCCTTCCTGTATGTATAAACTTTACTGTCTACTGTAAAGTGTCCTGTGCATTTCTATGCATTGAATATTTACCTGTGCCATATCAATTTTCTGTTTGACTTACCATATTTGAATTGGTGTGAATTAGTAATGACATATGTAATTTGATAAAGGCTCTACAAAGAAATAAAACCAGAACACTACAACCCAGATTTAATTAAAACAACAATAAGATAAACAGCTTGGAGGAATGATGTTAGTGTCTTCAGCTATGTAGGACCTTTTCTTAATTTATTTAAATATACATTAATAGATACTGTATATACACATTGAAATGCAGAGCATGGGCTTTGAAATGCTTATTCTTTGAACTACCTTTATTTAAGATTTTTGTATTTGCAACTCAATACAAGTTTGGACTAACATTACCCTGTTCTCTTATTTTACTGTTCTAACAAATATCATATACAATCTCACCTTTGCAAAAGAAAATATTAAACATTTACCCTTTTTCTTTATAAATGTGGGTAATGGCATAACCTCAGTTAAAAAATAAAGTAATTCTGTTTCGTTATCATCTGACTTTCTGACAGTACATTTTTTTGCTGGTTTTACATTTTTTTTTCATGTTTTTCAAAGAATACCTGTTTCAATATTTGTTTTGTATTCTAATTAATGTTAATTTAAATCATTATTATATTGACAAACAAACCATTCATATGCGTGATGAGCAATATGGACTCTTGGTTTCACGCAGTTCATTGACATCAAGTCAGAAGCAGATTCTTTAACACGTCAATGAATCCTAGAAATATATGATGTATGTCGGACAATTTCTATTTTCCTTTCCTATTTTCGCCACAACATTATGCTTATTTCACCTCATTTTGTATGCTTGGAAAATCAAAACTAATTACATTTTTCAGTACTATTTCTCTAAGTCAATAACAAGACTTTCAAATTATTACCCTGTCTGAGAGTGCTTCAGCTTTTCATGTAATGGCATGTGACACTGGAAGTTCCAACTGCTGTCTGATTAATGAACTACCCAGCCCTACCACGTGGACATTGCTTAACACAAAATAACCCTATTTCAATCACCGTTGTTTCTGTGAACCTGACCTTAAGTTTTTAAAAGGGATTTTGATTCAAAGCTAGCAGATGAAAAAAACACTGTGAACATGTTGAGGTTAATAACTCCACCCTAAAAGTAAAAAGTGAAATACACAATGTTTTGGAAGGCTCCACGGTTGAATTGTTACATAGTCTTCCCTATTTTTGTTTGACTTTTCCTTGTGGAATTAACTTCTGCTTTTTCCTCTTCTGTTTCCCAATTTTTCTACATATTCATTTAATGAGAATTTATAAAAAAAAAACTTATTGGGCCCCTAGAAGAATTATATTTCTTTTCCTTACTTCATGCGCCCCCTACTGATGACATACATTATGTACGTATAGCAACTGGAAGTCTAGAGTCAGCTAAAAAATTTTGGCGTAGTTGTGAAAACATTCTCTTGTAAAATAATTGTCATAAATGCAACAATATGTTCATAAATGGTACTAAATAAACAGGTATGATAATTTGTGTTACAACCTAAAATGCTAAAATGTTTTTCTTTGCACCAATTTTCCAATATTACCATTTTTTAATATTTTCTTTCAATTCATAATGTATTGTCTTTCTAGACCAGCAACCTTGTGTTTCCTCTATATTAACTATGTTATTTACCTTTTCAGTAGATCATAGATCACATGACTGTTCAGAGGCCTGGGGAATATCTCAACAACTTCCTGGAGAGAGACAAGTTTGAAGAGGCAGCAGTCTGAATAATCATTATCATGACAATCACTCAACATCCTTGAAAGAATTATCTTTGTCATCCCCTTTCCTGGAACTAGTATGACACTGAGAGTATTATTATAATGCAAATTTTAACTTTGTTTAGATTATAGTCAGGTGACTTTTGAGACAACATTAGCACCTAAATGTGTATTCAAAAAGAGCTATTAAATCATTTACATAACAAGAGCACAGGTCAATGAACTTAAGCTGTGAAAACAGAAGGCAATCAAAATGCCAAACTAAGAATTGAGGGGAAAGGGTTCTCTGAAAAAGTTTTTTTTTTTCAAAGTGATTTTACTGTGTTAGAATGTGAACTTAGAGCAGATAATAATGCGCACCATTAATATTATAAGATATAAACTCTACATGTACTTGCATGCCTCAGATAATTTTATTTATTTTTTCTTTAAATATGATGAATTGTTTAAAACACGTTATATTGTGTTTCACTTTCAAGGAATAGGTGTTTTTCTCGTTTTTCTGAAACAGCTTCAACAAGACCCATTTACCAGCCTTTTGTGAGCTTTTTGTGGTTTTCTGTTTTAGTCTGCTAATGGTCTTTAGAACTTATTAACATTGTGATAATTATTATATTTAAGGTTGAATGTATATTTGAAATCATTATAAACGTTTGATTTTTGTTACAAGAAATACTTTAATTGCTCTTATCATGGATCTTTATCACAGGTATAATGTCATTAACATTTTGTAAAGAATGTTAAGCATTTTGTAAAACTTTCACCTGCTGGAAAATGTTATTTTTATTAGCTTTGTAACTATAATACCACACTTCTGCTTCAAAGTCATGTTAAAGTGCTGGTTCCTTTACAAAGAAACATGGAAAGGGTTTCTTTTGGGCTGAACACCCGTAAAATCTGTTATTTGATTCTTTATTGTCTTAGTCTTTATGTCCAGGGCATGATTTCTTTGCTGTTCTCATTTTCACTTTTTCTTAGAACATTGGCAATTCTAAGACAATGGAAAAAAAAATCATATACCTAATTTCATTAAAAGACATGTTTATCAATACAAGATTAACACATCTTTTAACGAAAAATATAAGATTTCAATCCAGAAACATCATGCTCATTTGGTTTAATGTCACTGTTGTTAGGAACAATGCCACCAAGTATTAAGTCCCCTTGAAAAACTTCCTTGGAAGCGGACCACTTACTAGCCAATCAAACTTAAACAGCATTTATCATGGAGGAAACCAGAGCGCGATGTTAAACCAGGGAGAATAGGCAAGACCCCTGAAGCTATAAAGCAGCAGCACTAACCACCCTGCTGCCTTACAGTGGTTCCTGAAGAGCGGAAACGTGCTACCCAGACCTCAAATTCAGTCGGAGTCCTCAGTTACGTTTGAATAAAACCCCAACTTTATTACAATTACACTGTCACCAATCACTTAAGAGCAAAATCTTTTTCTTAAAATGCTTAGAGATTTGCTTTGCTTTTCATTTGTGGATTTGTGTAGTTTATCATCTTTAGTTATATGACTTTAGTTTAAAGACACTAATGTACCTGCTATATTTTGTTATATTTGTAATATTTATCATAATAGCCAAAATCATGTTTATTTGGATTTGAGTATATTATTATTTACTTAAGTGCAGCATCCTGCTGTGTTCATATTTACAATTACGTAGGAAGAGAGTGTTTCGCTATGCTATTACACCTTTAATGTTCAATGGAACATTTCTTAATGCTTAAATAGAAGGATTGTATTTTACAAAGGAACAGGTAACGGGTTTATTCCATGCTTGAAAGAAAAGAAAGGAAACAACGTTTCGGCTGTGGAGCCTTCCTCGGGTGTGGATTGTGTTTTAGTATTTTAGTAGCCCAAAGATTTAATGCCTGTTAAAACCTTCCTTATTGTTTATGACCAGAAGGGGGAGCTATAAAGCCTGAATACCCTGAGTAGTACAAAAAGACGTTAAGATGTGGAAATGATGTCATTTCACTTTGTTTCACTTCTCCACTTGGCCGTTAGCTCGTCTAACATAAAAATAATTGAATGGTGCTCAATGCTTGGAAAGACAGGAATGGAGATACATTAAAACCTTACAAAAAAAATCTTACAAGTTCCTTTCTTTGGCAGGCCTTGGTTCCTTCCCCATTCTCTCATTAGGTGTACAGTAGTCCTTGAATGTAAGTCAGCAGAGAGACAGACACACTCCTGTATCAAATCATAACTCACCTAACCAACACATACATGTACCACCACACATTCTGTGGCAGTGCCCCCTGGTATCCATTCCACCAAAACTCATAATTGTGAAATTTAATGAGTTACTTTATCTGGAACAATTTTTCATTTTTCCCAGGTATTAAGCATCTGTCTGGTGGGGGTAATGAGATGGGCTTGACAGATATTTGGCACTCATTTCTGGCACCCCCTGGAGGAGGGGTGCAGTAAGCTTTCATTTTCTGAGTGGGAATTCCCTCCTCCATGTTTTTCAAATATCGGTGAGAACTTTAAAGGAGGAGGAATGGAAGGTAGATATATTTCTCATTGACAGGGGACACTCAACACATATTATTGACAGAGCCCACACCTGAGCCAAAAATAGTCTCGGATCAGCAACCCAAATAGGAATAACCAGACTCACAAACACATTCAATTGGTGCTTCTCAACCGTCCTAATACCTTTTCTATTTCCAGGACCATGCATGGAAATTTCCCCATCTTACAACATGACCCTTCCACTGGAACCATCCTTCCTGCCCGCCTCATGACCACCTAATCTGCTCAACCTTCTTCAGCTCCCTTAAGCGCCCACAGCAACCATCCACACCAGAACCCACTGCATCACCTGCAAATAGATGTGGAAGACAAGACACATTCAAGGCCCCTTTGGACAGTTCTGAGTCACCCAGGTGACATCATGAAAACTGGCAGACCATTTTAGAGAACATATCAGAGCTTTGAGGATCAAAGATCTCGCCAAACCAACAGTTCACCATTTCACATCTACCTGCCACAATCTTCCTGATCTCTACATTTGCATCCTCACATGGGTTTCAGAACTCCTGCTGGAGAAAGACATTTGAAACCGAAATCATTCCTACATTTGGATCACACCTTCCCCTTTCTCTCAACGACAGACTCATCTCCTTCTAAATCCTATTCATTCATTTGCAGATTTTGGCTTTCCTTACCTCTCCTCCTGTTCTCCCTGAATTTGACATCCTCATTCTCATCTGCTATATGCACATTCCTCATGCTCCCCACCCCTTCTTACTTTGTCTGTCTTTTGTTCTCCATATTTCTTTTAAACTTTCCTTCTCCCCCTTACACCTGAAGAAGGCTTAAATGCTGAAATAGTGTGTAAACAATACAGAAACACAGGACAAGTGCAAGTCAATCACACATGGGGACAATTTGGAGGCCACAGTAAAGGCCGAGGGGGGAAATTTGGCCTGGACACTAGGATAACTCCGTACTCTTACCGAGAAATGCCCGGGGATCTTTAATGACCACTGAGAGTCAGGACCTCAGTTTAACATCTCATCCGAAAAAGGGCCCCAACTACAGTATAGTGTCCCAACCACTATACCGGGGCATTAGGATTCACACAGACCGCAGGGTGGGCACCCCCTGCTGGCCCCACTAACACCAGCAGCAACCATAGCTTCGCAGGAGGTTCCCCATCCAGGTACCGACCAGGCTCAAGCTTCAGTGGGTAGCCAGTTGAGAGCTGCTGGCTCTTCTTCTTCTTCTTCTTCTTCTTCTTCTTCTTCTTCTTCTTATTATTATTATTTGATTAGCAAAATTTGTATCCACACAATAAGGGAATTAAAACATCATGCATTAAATATGTATATATAAGGTTTTGTTAAGGGCAGTGAAGATGTACTAATAGTGTGTTGGTTTACTCATTTCTATGGACCAAATTTTGATAACTTTTGACCTTGGTAAGACATACAAAGTAGTTCCTTTGCCATTCTTCTCTAAGAATTAATGGAAACTAAACTATGCTAAAAAATTACACTTCTTGACTTTAAGGTAAAAAGACAAAAATTACATTTCTTATAGGAGTAGTTAAATCCTGATTTAAAAAAAAACATTGACCCAAAAATGAACAGATATTAGAGATGTGTATGCAACCATCATTACAAAATGTACTGTGCAGATGTTTCGACATAGGTCTAACATCAGATTTGCCCTTTGTAGTTGGGCTGCTCACAGGAAGTTTGGTAATATACAGTATCAGCCCAGTAATTATTTACTTACTTTTTACTCACTTTCTGAATATATGTAAGTTTTTACATTGTTTCTTTTTCAGTTTTTTCTGCAAAGGGTTTTCCTTTCTCTCATTCCTTTTGTCAGCTGTAATACCTGACAATAACAACTATTTCCTTTGTGAGAAGCACAAAGGAAATGACATGACACATGACAAATGAGGCAGCTGATATGAAAGATCAAATTTACTCGAGAAGGGATAGACAGAGCTATTTCATAGGTCTGCTGCCATTTCCTTTACCTTTGCTGCACCCCAATAGCAAGAGTGTGTAAGACTCCAATCTAAGTAAGACACCTTTTCTGTTTCCAAGAAGGGACCCCTTATCTCTGTAAACAGTAAATGTGATCTAGTTAGGAAACAAAGCCTGTGAACCTGGATAAGGAGAGCAGACAACTTCCTACTGTCTTCTGTTTCTCCTATGAAATGTGCGATACAAACCTGTACTATTGTTTCTGTTGGGCACTTTTCTTTAGAAAGTCAAAATGCAGATAAATGGTTCAAAATAGAACCTACAGCAGAAAAACAAAGCATTGTATTGAAAACAAGTAGAGGTATACAGGTCTTTGTTATATATTATCTCTACTTACTGTAAATATGAAATGTTTTCCTGATCTTTTCCACATTCCCTGTCCAGATGGCAGATATATTCCCAAAAGATTTCCCTGCCAAGTCCACCAGGTGTTACCAGCCAACTTGGCTGACTTCATCAGACTCCACTCTTCCTCTTTCAGCATTTTTAAAAATAAATGTCTTTGCTGAATTTTCTTTTAAATGCATCCCATCAAACAACTGAAATACTGAACAGTAAAAGAATATACTTTATATCCCAAGAATAACACTGAAGTGAGAGAAAGCACAACAAACCAAGGAAAAGGACTACACGTTTCATTAGCAAAGACTGAATCCTTGAACATATTTAAACTATTATATGACTAATTAATTAGCATGATTAATTAAATCTTCAAATGGGAGATCCAAGGAGTTTTAGTAGTATTTTATTCTGCAAAGACATAAGAGATGATATAGTAAAAAGTGAAATCTAAAACTATATTTCATTTGCACCATACAGTATATTACAGAAGGATTCCTTAGTTACAACAAGGAACAAATAAGACATTTCACATTTGTTGTCCCAAAACACTGTGGCAGACTTTGTAACTGAAGGGCAGGGAACTAACATGAATGTCAGGCAGCAGTATTATTGCATTACAAACTAGTTTTTTTTGTTATTTATTAATTTATAACTTTCCAACTTTACTTTGAAGGGCACAAGAATTTGAAATCTACTGTTTAATGTGTTATAACATAAAACAAATGAAGCGCTAATGAATACTACAATCTCTCATGATTGCAAATGAAAATCACTCTAAAATCAGTCCAATGGGCTTCTTCACAATCATCAGTGATAAAGGAACCAGTGAACACAAGTGCAAATTATGCATTTCAAACTGAGCACAAGTGCACAAACTGAGCACTTTTTGACACAAAGAGGGAAATTGTGGCACTGTGGAACAAGTAACCGTCATGTTTGTTAATGACAATACACTGACTCTTAATAAATAGCAGCCAAACAGGTTAGGTACTGTAGGAAGAATGACTTCCTCTTGTTTGTAACCTTTTATTCCTTATGTATTTAGACAAAAAAAAATATTAGATTTGCAAGCCTCAGAAATGGTTTCTTTGAGAAACTCTATCAAGGAGTCTTGCTTCTTTCAGGCTATGAAAAACTATATGTAAAGATTTTGTGTGTTTTATTCAATGTCATAAAGCTTTGTCAGTTTTCCTCATATCTCTTAAATATTAAGTCTTCAAATGTCTTGGATGTTTAGGTGTTTTTCACAGTTTTATTGGGCTTTTTGTTGTTTTTTTTGTGTGACTTCAATGTATTCCATCCATCCAGTTTCTAACTGCTTCATCCAAAACAGGGTCGCAGGGCAGCCAGAGCCTGTCCCTTCAGGTAACAGGAACAAGGTGGCATACACTCTGGACATGCGCACACAGACACAAACACACTCTCAAAACAGGGCCAATTTTCTAAGAAGGCAATTGTCACGATCGTCATCCTTTCTTTTAAGGCACTCCGACCCTTTTGTATTTTAGTTGATTACGTGCACCTGCCCCATGTTTTGCCTGTTAATATTTAAGCCTGGCGCTCCCACTAATCATGGCTCAGCATTGGGAGATGGACGCCGGGAAGCTCGCCTATCAGCGGGTCCAAGAGAGACCCGACGGCATAGGCTTCATCACGGTGTCCTGACCATCTGAGTCCAGGGCTCGGAGTGCCTGGCCTCATTACCCTGGTTTTTACTCCCTGTTCCTGTTCCGGATCCTGTTCCGGTTTTTAATCTTGTTTGTCTTGGATTGATTCCCTGGTTCCTGGACTCTGGACTGCACCCCGGATTCCCCCCTTGGACTGTCTGGATTTGTTTGCCTGCACCACACCCCCCGAGCACCGGCTCACCGCCATCATGCCCCCCTGTCTGTCAACTCGTCCTGATCCTCTATGTCTTTTCTCTGTTGTCCTTTTTCACTTACTTCCGGATTATACCGTCTGCATAGGGTCCTGAACTAGTCTTCGTGGGAGCTTGGACTGGCTCCCGTTACATCAATTAACCTACTAGTATTTCTTTGGACTGTGAGAGGAAACTGAAGCAGTGGAGATTATATAGCTCTCTGCTTTCTTCAGCACCACCTGGATGTCACGGTCTTCATTTTCCACAAATGTGTCTATTGCAATGGTCAGGACAAGGAGGCAAGCCTTGGCAGCAAGGCAGCAAAAACTTTCCACTTTTGGAGAGTTATCAGAATATCAGTCTTTAATCTCTAGGACAAAGCAGCCACATCTCCATAGTTGCTGTTGCGATGGAAGTCTTCCAAGTGAGCAAGGGATCCAGCAGAGCTGGAACCAGCAGCGAAAGTGACGTTGTGTCACTCTGAAGGATTTGTGTGTGCTTAGCAAATGGAAATAGTAACTCTTTTGATGAAACAAGAAAAGCTTTATTCCATGATGAAAAGAGAAGAAAAGAAACACAACATTTCTGCTGTGGAGCCTTCTTCAGATGTAAAAGAAGGCTCCACACCTGAAGAAGGGTCCACAGCTGAAACATTGTGTTTCTTCTCTTTTCAGCATGGAATAAACCTTTACTTATTCCTTTGCAGCCTAAGCATGCTGACAAAGCTACCCACTTAAACTATTTTAATGAGCTCAATGTCTGCCATTAACTAGGCAACAGACCATCCCACTCCTCTGACCCACTGGTCAACTGGCAAATTACTTCCCTCTTCTGGAGCAGCAATGTAATCATATTATATGTTCTACTCCATCTTGTTGGGCAGTCCATGATGACACACAGTCAGCAAACTTCTACAAGCTTTTCTGTTAACTTAGAGGATTTTTTAAAAACCCCCAATATTCTGCAAGCTTTCGCAAGTAGATGAATCAAATGGTCATCTTTTCAAATCATATTTACCACCAACTTGAGGTTGTGAAGCACACAAGAGGTCTTTTCCAAGCAACTCTATATGTGCTCTATATCCCCTTCAGCGTTCTCTGTTACCATCCTCTGAATTCTCATTGTCCCTTGAAATTGTGCTGTGACCGTCATCCATTTGGGTTTTGAAAGCTGCAACCTTGTTACTTTTATTGTCTGTGATTGTGAGAAAGTTCTCCTGTGTGACTCTCAGGCCACTAAACAGCGATCAACACATTCTTTTATCAATTCTCCAGTGTGAATATTGGTAAAATTGTTGAGGGAAAGCTTAACACGCTTGGTTTAGCTCTCTTTAGTGCAGAAAAAACATGCACTAATTGCAAGAAAATAGGCTGTCATACCCCTTTTTGTTTGGACGTCCAACCCAATGGTAACTCGCTGAGCACTAGCCAAGGCTCCTTTTCATCACATTATAGTTTCTCCCCAAGACTTTCCACTTGGGTCTTTTTTGGAACAGCAAATTTCTCATGTGTGTATCATGTTTCGGAATGCTCCATCCTCCACTGTTCTTGATGGTGAGCTGATCCTGCCAATCCACCTCACAATAGCAGCTTCACTTATAAGCTGCTCGTTTAAATCTAGTTTGTACTGTGTTGTCAGAAATAAATATGGTTGGACATTTTCTTTAATCTTCTACAGATTGGGGTCTGTCTTCTGTACTGCAGATCTGACGATGAGCAGGGAAAAACAAAATATAAGACTATCACAGAATAATGCCAACTCTCAGTTGTACTAAATGCCAAAAATGGTGATGCACATGATGTGTACGGCAAGCTTTCACATTTTAAGAGTAATTATATTTGTACGTTTAGCACTAGCCAAGAAAACCCTAGGGATATGCCAATATGCAAACTGATTTCAGTTTACTTGACTGGCTACAATGGAAACATTATCTCTTACCAGTTCAAAGATATCAGGGTGCTGTTGCTTCAAATTAATTGTATTTTTTCCACTCATAATGTAGCTGCATTGTGTTTCTTAATATTTTACAATTTACTTGGTATTCTTAATATTTTACAAGTTGTTCTCTTGGTTTGCTGGTCACATTTGAAGTATTTCCACACTCCAGATCCTCTTCTTCCAGCTGGAAGTATAGTTGACCTGCATGGCTTAGATTTAGCAATCTAATCTGTTTGTTTTACTCAGTCATATGTTTGAGTATAATATCGATGACATAGAAAAACAACAGGTTTAACCCCCCATAAGGTCAATACAAGTCAACAAAAAGATTTGAGAAGCATGTGTCCATTAAGCAAAACTAGCTTGTATTGTAGTTGTACTGTGCCAAGGAAAGAGTAACAAGATGTGCTCTCTTCCAACCTGTTCACTGAAGCTCTAGAAGAAAATTTTATTTTTATAATCCATGTGCTCTTGTTTCCTTACTCTAATTAGTGCATTGTATAAATCTTCTCATTGTTTATCTGGGTGCCAACTGAGTTGACAGTAAGAGATCGTGATTCTGGGAAGTGGACAAGACCACTTCGAAATGAGGTACATATACAAAACACAAGAGAATAGAAAGAAATGGCACACCCCGATACCTGCCAATTATTATACAATAGTAGCCTAATATAACTTTACAATCTGCACAGTAGCTGCCACCCTAAGATTATGCCAGACAGAAAGTAAATACACGATTGGTGAAACTGCGTGACGAAATTCATTTTCGTCTGAGTTAAACAGGTGATTTCATTGTCTTAAATTAATTAATTTAATTTAACACAGAACATTATACATGTATAAGATGAGGAAAAAACAAGTAGGCAGCTTAAGTTATCTTCACAATTAAAAAAAAAGAAATGTATGTGAGATACATACGACACATGCGTGATGAAAAATATGATGAAGTCCATTCAACAACTTCTTCAATTTTAGATCCTCAGGGGAACCAGAGCCTGAGCAAGCAACAGCCACAAAGCAGGCTAAATCTTGGACAATCCATCACAAGGCAGACAGACAGATACAGACAAACACGCACTCGCACGTAGGGCCACTTTTTACCCAAAGCTCAGTATTTTTTGGACTGTGGGAGGAAACCAGAGTACCGAGAGGAAACCCACAGAAACACAGGGAGTACATACTTTACACAGATAACACTCCAGGCCAGGAATTGAACCCAGTGCCTCAATGCTGCCAGGAAGCAATGCTACCCACTTTGCCACCATGTCACCTATAAATAAACAAAGTAAAAATTTCCATCAGTTGTCCAAATTAAGCAGGTAAATTAAGTATAAGCATACTTAAGGGGCTGTCTTTTTATTGTCAATGATAGTTTCACACTCCCGTATAGCATTTAAAATCCCTTTTACAGCAACATACAATCAAAGCAATCTTTTAATTTTAATAACTAATTTAATAACTTTAATCTTTAATCTTTTTTAATCTGGTTTGAGTGTTACACTTTGAGTGTTACAACATTTTTTTTTCAGTTTATATCAAATGCAGAACATTCTGATCAAATTGCATTCTGTTCAGTCTTTATTTGTAGATGCACCTTCTCTTAAATCTAAAAATCAAAATGTTTTTGTGTTTCATAGATTGGGAGTGATTACCAGTTTTTTCAATAATTAATAACAGCTACTTAATAACTTTAATGGTAATATTTACATTACTCGTTATGCAATGATATTGGGGTTTCACTGTTAATTTCAGAAAAGGTTAATGTATTGTAAAAAAATGTAGAGAGCAAGTTTCACAACTGCTTGACTTTGTTTCATTTCTAAATATCAGATGCAATCAAATTCACAGGTTTTGTAAGCTTTTAAAAATATGGCAACACGTTTGTGTCTGGCAGTGCAAAATACACTTGAAACTAAATATATACGTAGTCAACATTCAGTGTTGAGAAATATCATTTTGGGGGTTATTTTTGAAAAGTATAAATAGGCCAAGTGTTAATGACTTGGAGATTTTATTACAGCATTGTGAAAATGTTCCAACTTAAAATATTGAATAATTTATGGAAAACAGTTGATTCATCATATTTGGAAAGCAGGCACAAATAACCAATGTTTGTCTTTTGTAAAATGTTGCAATCTGGTATTTTACAATTTTGCCAGCTGTGTTTCTCTTCTCTCACAAACATGGAATTTCAGAGAAGTGTATTTTCAACATTAATATAAGGTAATAAGGTATTTGAAAGGTTTGTATAAATTGTTCAATAAAACTAAAACTATCGTGCACTTAATGTGCTTTCAAAAGCTATTTTCATATATTGGACACTTTTATAGATGAATATTATAAATGATTATCATATCATATTACATATCATATAATACAATGTATATAATATAAAAACGATTAGATATATTTATTTTGCTTAAAACCTGGTTGGTGCTGTGTGATGAATGCCAAACTCCAAGCTAAAGACTGTAGCCCTGAGCCAGCATATCATGCACTTTAGGAGTGCACGTTGGAACCCCTCCGGATGCCTAAGATGTGCCAGTGGTCCCCTTTTGGAGAAGCCTGCTTTAGTCCCAAAAAACAGTCCTTCACTGTTAGAGATATTAGTTCCCAAAAAATCTGCAATTCCTCTTCTCACAATTCTTCTTCTCATATGGAAGAACTCTTCACTCCTCTATTCCACAGAGAGAGCTGGAACAGACAAGCTCCTGACAAAATCCCGAATTTTGTCTTTCTTTCCTTTACAACTTTAACCCATTAATTCCCTGGAACCCCTGGCACACTCACCTGGCCTCTGCTATCCATGGCCAGTCTTCACTTTTACCTGGAAGAATCCTGTCCCCTGGCACACTCAATTGGACTCACCCTTCCAAAGCCAGTCTTCTCTTCACTGGAAGATGCATGTTCCCCATCTCTTCTGAGACTTATTGGCACACCTCACCTACTCAGTCAATTGACCTCATCAGTCAATCAAGGCAGGTGTGTCCAATTTACTTCGGTAAAGGAAAAGGGTTTGACTAAGCTTCATCTTGCTCCATCACATGTTGTCTGCACTGTTATAAACTGGTAAAGTAATTTGGAACATCTCTCTTCCAAAAAACGTGTTTGGTCTATTCATTTAGCAAAAATATCTAATCAGCTTCAGTATGATGTGACACATATCTTCTATATTCCAGGCATCACTTAATGTTACGTGCTATTTCAGTAGTTTTGTCAAATTCTAGTTACTAAGTAGTAGAGAGGAAATGTCTATTTGGCATAACTTTCCTGGCTGTGAAGACGCAGCTGACAGGACCTCTCCTCTCTTCCTGAAGAATGAGCCAGGGAGCTGCTGCAAGAGTGAATATGAGGTGGAGGAGTGCTAGGAAAAAGTGCAAAGGGTGCTCTGCATAAATATGTATTGTGACTGGAGGAGACAGGAGGACACAGAAAATAAAGTGTGTGGCAGGCAAGAAGTCCTTGTGTATATCATTCATAAATACTTAAATTGGAGTTAAGTATTTAAGCCTTGTTAAAAAAGCCTGCCATTCAGTTGTTGTTGGGAACTCTGTTTTCCTGTATAGAGAATCCCTCGGATAAAAACGCCCATCTCCTAGTTAGTGAGTACATTTTTAGAATAGAAAGATGGGTTCCCATTTATATTGTACCATCCAGGTTTACGGAGATGGTTTAACTGTAGGTCATATTCTGTTTAATTCAGAAGGGAGCTTCCTCTTCTTTTGGCTTTTGTAAGCATTATATAAGAGTTGAATACTTGGTAGGAGTATGAGATTGTTCTGGATATGTTAACAAATTTGTACATAGTGTAACGTGTGTTGTATATTTATGTTGTGTGCCGTTTAATGTGTCATTGTCATTATTAACTAAAGCTTGTTTAAGCCCATGTGCCTGAATTATTACTCTTTTCACCAAAGCTGTGCCAGACAACAAAGAACTTGTCCCTCTAATTGTACAAACCGCTCAGGTAGATTCTTGGCAAAATCTTTACAAGTTGGGGGTTATGATTATTTTAATTATTGATTAATCTGCTTGGTCTTTTCTTATATCCACTATTTTTGTAACCCCTTATTTGTAACAATATTGAAGGAGGTTCCCACTAAGGTTTCATCAAGATTTTCATATTCTTGATATGATTGTTTTGGTTGTTAAGAAAATGTTCTAAGGATTTTTATTTTCTTATAAGATGAAATGCAATGTTGTTTTATTAAAATGTTCATCAGTTTTAATTTGTTCCGGTTTTGATTTTGTTAATTTAAAAAATGCGTAAAACATGTTTGGAAAAGTAGCAATGCTTCAATTAAACAAACGTCCAAGACATTTATTTATTTAATGATTTGTACCTGGTATTGTTGAGATTCTTAAGAGAGTAATATTTCTATTATTTAGTGGTTGAAAATGGAGGGAAAGTAGATTTTAATGTTGATGTCATACATTTTCCTTGGAGGAGATGTCAAAGAAAAAAAAAATAGCAACCTGGAAATATTCTATTATATTTTTTAATAAGAGAAAAAGAGCAGTGTGTGGGTGTTGAACAATTTTCCAAATGTCACAGTTTCAAAGGTCTCTACAGAGTTGTCAAAACTTTTCAGCTATTGCTGCTCAGTCATGTGATCAGGAAATGCATCACGGGCTAACTGAACATATGGTCACTTCAACCGCAGCTGTCAAACAGCAGTAACAAGCGAATCACTTTACAAGTTTGAGACAGGAGACTAACAGAGATGAAAGGACATTGTTCATAGTGATTGTTCGTTACAAATTAAAGATGAATTCAAAGGAAAGATATAACTTAGTATTTAAAAATATTTAAATAGATTATCTTTTTATTCACATATGGGAGAAACAATTTGTTCTAGTTTTCGTTTTTAGTGCAGTTGCTAAATTAAGTCTTAGTGTTTCAAGAGTGTGTTGTAGAAGGAAACATGCAAAAACAATTATAATAAGATCATTTTTCCTGTGGCCGTGATACAGAAATTCTGTCATACTGTATGTATTTTAAAAAATGATCTTATATATTCATGTATAGTTAATACTATAATCCATAAGGAAAAAAAACTTAAATTTAAATTAACTCATTTTATAGGTTTGAGCATTTTACTTTAAAGCTTTAGAGGTAGGGGCAACTTTAGGGATGACAAAGCAACAGTGTTTCACTTCCCATTTCTTAAAGTAATCTGATTAGATTTTATAATGTGGTTCCCAGTTTGATCATTTGTTCAATTAATGAGTGTAAGTCAAGGCATGTGATTTATTGAGACATTCATTCATTGCTGATATAATTAGTCCAGCAATTTTATTCAACAACAGTAATGCGTAGACAATCACATCTCGAGTTACACGATGGCCTTCAAAAAATTATCTGTATCTTGGAAATAAAGTTTTATATATATGCGATGTCCTCTTAAGGACCACAAAATCCAATCGACAATAAGGTTTTTCTTTTCTAAGTCACAAAATACTTAAATGGGGAAATGTTATACCCCATTTATAATTACATTAATCAATCATAAGAACCATTATTAAGTTCCATGTATTCTCATTGTCAGAGAGCTAATCACAAGGGTAAAAAAGCAGCAGTCAGCCTGAAATAGTCAACCCAATGTATGTCAATCACAATGTATGCATATTTTAAAAGCTGCAGCCCAGCAGAATGTTGTAAAAATCACATCATTAAAAATACAAATGAAAAAATGAAAACTCAGGAATGATAAATGGACTCATCAAAAAGATAATCCACAGCCTTAAAACATTTTCTGAAACAAATACAAATTCTAGAGGGCATTTAAATCTTGTTCAGATCCAATGCATGATGGCTAAAGCTGATCATTTTCATGGACAAATCAGCCTAAGACCCTGATTAGATCTTATATAATTATTATTAAATTTGTGATTATTAGCACACCTTTTTAAAATACTTTGAAACATAGGTAATTGCACCTTCAGAAATTAGTTTCCTTTATTTGTTATTTAAGACAAGTGGGATTGCTGTTTAGGCATAGTTGTTTAAAATCAATTGACACATTTATTTTTATGCATTTCATCATAGTAACGTAAACAGGGTGATTTACTGGGATACAGAGATTTTAAACATAATGTTCTGCTTTAGGCAGCATGGTGGTGCAATGATTAGCATTGCTCTTGTAGTGCTAAGGCACTAGGTTCCGTTCCTAGGGTGCTATCTGCATGGAGTTTGTATGTTCTCTTCATGTTTGTGTGGGTTTCCTCCAGGTGCTCTGGTTTCCTCCCACAGTCCCACAGTCCCACAGTCCAAAGACATGCTCCTAACATAGGTTAATTGGCTTTCGGGAAAAATGGCCTTGGTTTGAGTGTGTGCCCTGTGATGGGCTGGCATCCCATCTAGGGTGTATCTGGCCTTGCACCACTTGATTCTCGGGATAGGCTCCGGGTCCCCTGCTACCCCTGTATTTGATAAAGTGGTTGGAAAATGAATGGTTGGATGTTCTGTTCTTTCAGAAAGTTCTACACATGTGATCCAAATGGAGGAAAATTACAGTCTCAAACTCTGCTCTCTTTTGCATAAATATCTTGCCTGCTGAGACCTAGTCTCTTGCCACTTGGCATTGCTAAGCCTTACCTTTTGATCTTTCATTGCTCCTTGTTTAGCTCCCACTACAAGAACTCCTCTTGTTTGGCTGGCCTTCCTAGCACAGCTGGAGTTGGTGGTCTGTTCACCATTTGCTCCTCCAAGGATGAAGTGTCACTTTCTTGTCCCAATTCGAATAAGCTTCTCTTTGACATCTGCCTCTCCATGGAAAATAACTGCCCCCCTGCACCTGCCATGACGTCTTCTTTTCTCTTCTGGTTCGTCTGATGTTTTGATGACTCCTGGATCTTTGGTAACTCTGCTGTTGCCACCTCTCCTCTGTCCCTTGCCCCCTTCCCCTTTTCTGTAATCCCTCCTAGCTCTAATCTCTATCACCCTTTCTCTATTCTTCTGATCGAGTGTCCAACCTCTCATCTTTCCCCAATCCTCCTTTTCGCTGTCTCCATTGGACCCCCCCACAGTCACTGGCACTCACTCTGTCCCGAGTTTGAGATCACACGGCATCAGTCTGCACTGGACCCCCCACCCCCACTGTTGTGAAGTTGCTATTCACCACTACTACTACTACTACTACTACTACTACTACTACTAATTATCATAATGATTCCTTACACTTATGAAGTGCTTTTCTGGACACTCCACTCAAAGCGCTTTACAGGTAATGGGGACTCCCCTCCACCACCACCAATGTACAGCACCCACCAGATGATGTGATGGCAGTCAGAGAGCGCCAATACGCTTACCACACATCAGCTATCAGTGGGGAGGAGAAAAAGAGTTCATAGAAGGGGATTATTAGGAGGCCATGATTGATAAAGGCCAATGGGAAATTTGGCCAGGACCCTGGGGACGCAGACTCCTACTGTATTCGAGAAATGCCCTGGTATTTTTTTAATGACCACAGAGAGTCAGGACCTTGGTTTTACATCTCATCCGGCTGCTTTTTACAGTATAGTGTCCCCATCACTATACTGGGGCGTTGGGACCCACACAGACCATGGGCTGAGTGCCCCCTACTGGCCCCCTAATACCTTTTCTAGCAGTTTGTTGATTCTACTACCACCTTCTTCACTGACTGGTGTTCCATCACCTGTGTCATACATGGTTCTGTTTCACTCCACAGTATACCTCAGACTCTTCCATCAGTGTTCAAGGACTGTGACTCCTTGTATAGCTGCATTAATGTAATCAAACCAGACAACAATAGCTCCATCACTGAAGAAATCTGCAATGGTTTTATGAGATTCCTTTAACACTTTTCTGTGATTTTGTCAGCCCTTTACCTTACAATAAGGGCTATGACTTTCTCATCCAAGTGACATTAAAATAATAACTGGTTCCTGTACATTGTTCTTGGCAAAAATGCATCCATGCAAGCAGCACTGGTCATGGGGAATTTTAACTCAGAGGCTAACCAGCACACTCTGTAGGGTTGATGTAGACTGGAAGCAATAAGAGGGATAGTTCTTTGTAGTGCTTTAACACCCCTGTGGATTTATCTTCATTTGTGATATGTACATTGTGTCAGTTAAAGATTTACTGTGTACTGCTTTGTGCCTCCATGGAAAAGTGGTCAAAACTCACTTGCCCTCAAGCTTGTGCCAGTGATGGAAAGTCAAGGTTTCATACACTAAAGGGGGGTAGGACAAAGTTAATGTTCTTGTTCTCAGAAGAGTCCTGAAGGTGGTTTGCATGCATAGAAAACCTCACAAGGAAACCCACAGCTGTCAGGTGACTTCACACTTCTTTTATTTTAAGAAAAGTGTTGAGATGATAAAACAAAGCTGTGATGTGTAAGTACTTTTTATCTGGCGGTTTAGCACTTTGTGTAAGAGCTGTTTTCTAAATCACTTTTCATAGCAGGCCATTTCTCGCTCTGTCAAGGTAGCCAAGTCTAATGCATAGCCAAAGGAAAGTTTAGATACACTGTCAGAACTAGCTTGTTCCTGTCTGGCATTTGTAGTAAAGTTAGTAAAGAAAACAGTGCTTTCATATTGTTATGTTAAACTGGTGTTTCCTTTAGAGTAATAATAATAATTGCTTACTCTTATATAGCGCTTTTCTGGACACTCCATTCAAAGCGCTTTACAGGTAATGGGGACTCCCCTCCACCACCACCAATGTGCAGCATCCACCTGGATGATGCGACGGCAGCCATAGTGCACCAGAACGCTCAACACATCAACTATCAGTGGGGAGGAGAGCAGAGTAATAGATGGGGATTATAAGGCCTTGATTGATAAAGGCCAATGGGAAATTTGGCCAGGACGCCAGGGTTACACCCCAACTCTTTTCGAGAAACACCCTGGGATTTTTAATGACCACAGAGAGTCAGGACCTCAGTTTTATATCTCATCCGAAGGACGGCGCCTGTTTACAGCATAGTGTCCCCGTCACTATACTGGGGCATTAGGCCATGTAGACTGCAGGGTGAGCACCCCCTGCTGGCCCCACTAACACCTCTTCCAGCAGCAACCTTAGTTTTTCCCAGGAGGTCTCCCATCCAGGTACTGACTGGGCTCATACCTGCTTAGCTTCAGTGGGTTGCCAGTTGTGAGTTGCAAGGTTGTATGGCTTCTGGTGTATATTAGAGTGTACTGTATTCCAAAGTTTGCTTTCAGTATATGAAATTCAAACAAAAGTTGTTTAAGAGTCTGTATGCCCAGTAACTTTATGTCTCTGATTAATCTCTTTATACAAATAAATTGGTGAGTATTTAATAAAATATATAATTCTGTGTTTTAAAACAAAATTTGTTTCACATCTGCACCTGTAGATACTATGAAGGTTTAGTCCAATTCTATCATTTGCCTTCAAAAGTAAATGGTTTCTAAAAAATGCCATGCAGATTTGATATTTGTAATCAGCCAAGGATGTAAAATGCAGGTTAAAGCTAAAGAGGGAAGATGATAAATATGAAGACACAGTATCACTGAGCTCCAATGATCATTTATTTGACCCTTAAGTTCCCTGCAGGAATTTGAAAGATCATATCTCTCTAAAGTCTTATTTGTATGGCTTTAAAGAGATAATGTCCTCTAACCTGTCTGAATATTACTTTCCCTCTTATCGTACAATAATGCTTCTGGTTTCATTTCATTTTGAAAAATAAATGCAGTTCTTTTTAAGTTATGTATTGTATTTTATTCCAGTATTCTGTTCTATCCGTTTAAAAATGGATAGGCTTCAGACTCTAGTGATTTCTTATTTTTTACCCTTATGGCCTTTATGACTTTCTTACTTATTGTTTCCTTAGTTATGGAACTGTGAAGAAAAAGGAGAGATCCTTACTATGAATGAAACTTGTGATGAGAGTATTAATGTAATCACGCTTATTTAGGTATTTTCAGTAAAGTGAATAACAATACTCTCTGTGCACATGCGTATGACTCATTTCAGAGCTTATGAGCTGTAGTTGCAATGAGATGATTATTTAACTGAATTGCAACTTCATTTATACCAAAATTTGTGCAAGAAAAATTTGTGTAGGTTGGATATAGGGTGAAAATTGTTTAGATTGTCCAGTCATATTTGTTTGTTTGTTTGTTTTTTTGGCACAGGGTAACAGCAGCGGTTTTGAAGGCCATAGTAGTCAAAGACTCATGTATTATGTTGAGGACAACAGAGCAGAGAGAGATGAAACAGGATTGAAATAAAGCAGTGGAAATGGGAGTGGTGGACTCCATACGTGAAACCAATTTTCTGAGGCACGCAGAGTCAAGTAGAGCGAAGCTACAGAGAAAGGAGCCAAAAAAACTAGACAAGCCTGGAGGAGGTGTGGAGGTAATGGGTTGTGAAGACAATGTGATGTTGTCGATCTTGACGCTAAAGACGTTGGGGACATTATTATTATTTTCAATAGTAGTTTGTTAGGAGAAAAGGAGTATTGTAACTTTAATGTCTACAACTATAGGAACAAACTTAGGAAGGGCTTTGGTAAAAGAGACTATTAGTTGGGATCTTTGTGATTTGTGTATGGAGCATCCCGAGTCCACAAGCACCAGGACATGAATTCAGTCAGGAGAATGCAATGTAATACAGTAAATTCTTTACCAAGCATAACAATGTGCTCACTGAGTAGACTCACAGCTCTGCTATATCAAGGGAGAAATCAAGAGTGGGGAAGACCCAAGCTAGGTCAAGTCTTTTTTCTGCTTGGATAAGAATTTGTTTACCAGACAGGAGTTAGTCAGTAATTCACCTTTAAACACAACTACTGTAATTTACCCTTTATTTAACTGATGGCCGTTAGACTAGTTTGCATGCCAGCGTCACAGAGGAGTTGAAAAGGTGTTAATTTTAGACAAGGGGGCTCACAGCTTTCAAGCGGCTGTAGAGAAACAGCACAGCTGCTGCAATACTTAGCTAAAACTTTAATTCTTCAGACATCTAGATGATGCAAGTGAAATGGCTGATATACTAAAAGCAATTTTCACTCAGGTTTTCACTAAGGAAGAAGTCAGTGGAAGGACATAGTTCTGTATTAAACTGTATATGTATTGCAGAGGCAGAAGGACACTAGAAGCACTCAAATTAATAAACGTCCAGGGCCAGATGCCAATTCCACACAAGGAAACAAGATGTTATTCAACTGATGCATATCTTCCAACAGTTTCTGAAGACAGGGATTGCACCCATGGGCTGGTGAATTTCTAGTGCAGTGCCCATGCGTAAGAAGAGTGAGAAAATCAAATTATTAGACCTGTACTAGTGGAATACCAATATGGGAACAATATCATGGGAAATAGTTAACATTGATTTAGAAAATGCAGATTTGGACTAGATAACTTGATTGAGTACTTTGATTATGCAACAATTTGCATCAATAATGGATACACCCAGAGCATATGATATGATGTCTTTAGATTTTCAGAAGCATTTTGGTTTTCTATTAAACGTTTTTCATAAAAGAAAACTTTTATGTCAGATGTAGATCAATAAGAATGTATTGATCCTGAAGGGAAATTAAGGTGTTACAGCAGCCCAGCCCAAGACAAGCAAAAAGGTGGTAGACATTCAGGAAAACAGGAGTGCTTTGATTTTGTAGTAAATAGAAAACAGAGCAGAGAAAAAGGGTGGACACTCAAATTGGAGTACTGTAATTATTTGAAGTGTTGCGAGGATCTGTAATAGTACCACTGCTCTTCTTGCTTTATATCAGTAATCTTGACTGTGGTATATTTAGTAATCTTTTCAATCTTGTCAAATTTGCAAATTTGCATTGCACTTGAAGGATTAGCAAATACTGTACAAGCAGTACATAAAATTTAAAAAAGATTTAGACAAAATTAAAGACTGGGCAAATACCTTTCAGATATTGGTTAATGTAGACAAGTGCATTGTTTTGTATGCACCATAGCAAGAATAAACAATATATAAAAATTGAGAAACACCGAGATATACTGTAGTAAAAGAGGCTACTTGGCAAAAAGACAATCTATCCAGTACTTATTTTTATACTCAAAATAACAAGGGATTGGTTGGAAAGACTTGGACACTGCTGTTTATTAACTACCAAATGAGTGACTGGGACTCTGCAGGGGATGAAATTGTACATGTAGTAAGTGGAAGTCGGATGTGCTGGGAATACAGCTGACATGCACTGTTGTATGAAATAGGTGTGAGTGAGGTCGCTGACTGAATCATTGCTTTGCGTGACCTTAGCACAGCATGTTACTACTTCACAAAATGCTCAGATCCACTTCTGAGGTGAGTATTTAATCTAGCTGCCCCACTACGTATTTCCTGCTCAAGCCGTGTCACGGTTGTTTCCTGATAGACTTATCGCAGGATGGGTGGCTCATATGATCTTATAATAGAGTTGGCTACATCTTCCCATTTTTGACTCTGACACTTAACCATTGCAAACAATAGAAAAGCCAAGACCAATTTGTTTTCAGAAATGTTCATTTAATTTAATTTTATTGCTGTTATTTTCATTGATTTGTTTTAACTAAAGTCATTACTGTAAAAACAAAAATACATAAATAAAAGATGCCTCACCTCAGACACATTGATTTAAGTGCTGTATTACTCTTCTAATTTGTAAATTCTATTACAGTCCTGTACATCCTATAAAAGTTCATTTTACATGTGTATGACTTTAAATATTTTTAATTTAGCTGCCAGTTTTATCAGAGAAATAAACTTCATACTAGTCTAAATGATCAAACAAGCAGCACATTCCAAATAAATAATAAACCTTTCTTAAGGTTGGAAAAGTTTGGCACTTCATTATCTTCTGTATGCAACTTATTGATTGAGATTTATAAGAATTGTTATAAGAATTGTTTTATTCTTAGCATTTATTGTCAACTTCACAGTCCAGTTTTGTTTAAAAGTGAACATTTTAAACAATACAGCGATATTTGCATTCTGAAGAACACCACCCTGAGTTAAAGAACCAGAGCATCTGAATTTAACTTTACAAGTTATGAGATTAATATATCAGTGGATTTCCTCATGGACATATTACAGATAATGTTGTAAAATATATTTATATATGTCATTCCAGCTCACTAGACTTGTTTAATGTCTATTTCCAGTATATGTAAAGACTAAAAGCTAGACATTAAAGCACACAATGGTATGTGTGGAATATTTGGAGTAGAAATGTGACTACAGAGTATTTACGCAATGTGGTTATTTTCAGTTACTGATTACCTTCTCACACGGTTTATTTTACTGTTCTTTATCTGTTTTAATATATTCATATCACAGTTTCAGTTTCATTTCTTGGGCTTACCTAGTTAAAGAGAGAAAGTTCTCGTTAAAAGGGTATTTCTAAAGTGCAGCTCTGGTAATGAGAAAGAGCCATCTGAAAACTGTTATTAATTGCAACACGTAAGACACAAGCAATAGTGAAACAAACTGCAAAACCTTCCAGAACCAGACAACATAACCTTTAATGGTTTAATGTCAGCTGCACGTTGTGGTCTGTATATTTTCATTCAGATTCACTAAAGGTACAATACCGTGGCTGAGGTACAGTCTACTGTATATTACTATTTACATTTATCAGTTCATAGAATGCTGTAGTTAGGTACTATTGAACAGTGCTGAGTGCAACAAAATTTCTATAAAGTCTTACAAGTTGGGAAAAATACAAACAATAATAAACAACACATAAGCTATATATTGATGCACAGTATAGAGTGACAAATTGAAGTAATGGCCTTGCTTTAATGGCAAAGGCCTATGCACATTTCAGGATCTGAGGGAGAGTTCATCTTTGCCTCTCTTGGTAATCCTATTTTATATAAGATAAGATAAGAAAAGAAAAGATCACTTTATTGCCCAAATACAATTTTTCTTGTATTACGAATTTGTCTTTTTGCATACATATTATATGCCTTAAACTGTGCTAAGTCCTTTGTGTCTAGATTGTGCAGTATGTTCCTCTTGCCTAGTGGCTGATATATTTGATTCAACATTTACTACAAAGGGTCAAAGTTCTTCTTGGTATGAGTTTATTTTTCATCTAAATTCAAACATCTCCTATTTACAGTACCTTTATAGTATACAAATGGAATATTCTCTTGATTAAGTTTTAGTCTAGGATAATACTTTTTTTTCTAAAAAACCTTATCCGTTTGAATCTTGCACATATACTGTATGCAGTAATATACTTGTGATTCCACATGAAGATCACTCCACTCTCTGTCACAGATGTACTCAGGATGTACTTATTGCCTTTCTGTATATTTATGCATTATCCTGTCATACAGTCTCTTGAGTGTTTATGACTAATATTTGTTTTGATGTGACTGGTGTTTGTGTGCTTCTGACTCACCAACTACTGCTTCTCAATGATGACTCAAGTTACTATAAACCTTTAGGCTTTTGTTGGCGGTTCTAACTGCAGCCAAACTTACAAGATTGGAAGAAGGCTGATATTCACTTAGGCCACATTATGTAATATTAATTCACAAAAATTGTGAATTGTGAAACACTGTAAAAATATCACATGGACCATTCCTCTTCTTTCTTTCTCTATCCACACCACTTTACCAGGGAGTTCCTGGTAGTTCCTCCAGGGCCCAGTGACATCTTACCAATTGCACTCAAGGAAACAAGAGATGTTATTATTAAGTCTTACCATCTTGGAAGATGCAATTTTTCCAACAGTCCCTTAAGACAAGGTAATACCTGTGGACAGGAGAATAGCTAATGTACTGCCCATCCATACGAAGGGTGACAAAACTTAAGTAATTAAGTAAGTAATTGCAGACCAATAAGTTTAATTTCTGTTGCATGTAAGGTTAAGCCTCATTGGAACACTGTGTAGACTTTTGGTCACCAAGTTACCAACAAAATATTGCTGCTCTGGAATCAGTCCAGAGAACAGTATCCAGATATGAAGGGATGTTGTAAATAAAGTTCTGTTTCGGTAAATGCTGTGTGGTCCTCTGGGGTTTACCAGGTCACATTCAGCAGTGTTTGACTTGAATGGACAAGGCTGTGCTCCACAATTTGGTCACCTTTCCTATTTTCTATGCCACTTTGTCACATATCCAGAAATTATTACAGAAAGAAGTATGACTGGCTACATGTTGTTGGTGCAAAACCTTAAGGAGCATAGGCAGATACTTTCTTTTTTAGACCTGCTGGATTAATCCACTATTCCCCTTACTATTAAATCTGTGATTTTCTATTCTCTGTATTGGTTTATTTTATATCTGCTGTTGCTTTTCATTGAAAAACAGGAACTATTAAAAATGTAGTAGATATTATCAATCGGACTACAGTGTCTGTTGTATCACTGTAAATGGCAAATTGTAGGGTACTTTTCAACAACCAGGTGTGGATTTCATTCTGTTACAGTTACACCCCCAACTACCCAAATAACTTTGCTCCACGGAATTATTACATGTGGGTGCAGAACTATTCCCTTTTCTGTTTTTTTTGTAATTTGAACAGTCAAAACAAAACAGTCAAATCAGTTACCAAAATCATGAATACATATGAGTACAAATGAGTACAAAGTCAGCTGATTAAATTACATCTTTTAACTTTAAGGAGAAACAGCAGGTGCAGTACCTCAGAGATAATGTTTACTAAACTATACAGCTTTGATTAACGACTCTAATACAACCTAAAGTCACCTGAAATGTTTTGCAATAATTGGATTTTGTAGCAGGTAGTGACACATTTTGCTACTGTATCTTCTGACGCATTAAACTACCTTCATTATTTACCATTGCTTTGTTTCACAGTAACGTCTACCTCGCCCCTGTTATATTTTCTAGAATATGCTTTTGGAACAGCCCTCCAATTTAAAATATAAGTGTAATTGCTTATGAGTAAACCAATAAAACAACATGATGGTAACAAGATATTTAATGCACATAATGTTAATTCAGATTTTATTATCTAATCTGCATATGTCAGTATCATTCATTGAAGATTAATAAGGCAAACACTCCATACTTCAAATTGTGTAAAGTATGCATGCTTGTAGTGTGAGTTAAAATATATTTTAAAACAAACTTTTTTGAGGGTGTGACTTTTTAATTAGATAAGAATAATGACCCTTTTCAGTCACATTTACATATGAAATAAGGCAGGACAGATATTTTTTAGCTTCCCTTACTTAAATGGCACCCCTGTAGCGAGCTGATGCATGATGCAACCAGAAAACATTTTCATAAACTGATCCTTACTAAATAGTCTATAGATGATCCACTGTTCTGGATACCTTTACTTTACCTTTAGACATTTCTGTAGCAGATTTTTCATATTTTCACAAGGAAAGACTATATTTTTACTTCTAAGGTTTAGTTTGGGCAAAATATTATGAAAATAAGCCACATAATGAAGTAAATTGAGAGCTATCAGAATAATCTTATATCATTCCTCTGTGAACATTGTAGAATTTTCATGGATAGACATAATATGATTGTGAAGAAAGAGGTATTTGAAATAAAGATCTTGCATTCAAAAAATAAGCCACATTTACAAAATAGGACCCTATTTGATTTGATTTGATTTGATTTGATTTTACTGTTAACAAACATTTTGAAAATGAAAAAAAAAATAGAAATACCATAACCATTTATACTTATGGGGATTTGTAATAAGCTTTTGATGTACTTATCAATTACTGTGTAGTAAAATATAATTGCTTTCAGCGTCTGAGTATTTCCTATTGATATATTTTGGTGCAATTCAAGGCTAATTATATAATTAAAATTCACTACTGGACTGAATCTAACAAACTGCGGGGATTTGATGAAACTTCATTGCAACAAGCATTCTATTATGTCTTAGAACATGCAGCTAAGAAACTTACTATTTCTATTAAGGTTGGCAGTTTTGGGGAAAACTGGAAACTGCCTCTATTCTAAATAAACTAAATTGACACTGAAACTATTTGTAGATTTGTTGCCTTAAAATGTAGAATTTACATTATTTGTCAATAGAGACATAGAGTTCTGAGAATATGCAGATGGTTTAAAATGATACAAGGGAGATTCTGGTAGGAAGTATCATTCCTGGATTTCTTTAACAGTTATTCACTGTTATTCAAAGCTGTTTGACCAAATCATTACATCATACCCTGGGCACAAGGCAGGATACACCATGGGCAGGACATCCATTGCAGAGCCAACACAGACAAACACACGTGTGTTCACACCAGGGCCAATTTCAGAATCCAGTTTACCTACCAGTACATCTTTGGACTGTGGGTTGGCAACCAGAGCACCTGGAGGAAACCTAAGCAAACATGGGGAGCACATACAAATCCTCACAGACAGCATCCCAGGAACTATGCCCAGGACAGGGCAAGGCAGCAACCATTGTGCCACCCAGCTTCTTCAACATCAGATATTAAATATATGAAGCGAGTCTATTATTGTTAAAAACAAGTCTTTATTCCAATTTGACCAAATCCAAGGGAAAGAAATCATCAACAAAGGGAAACAGAGAGCCGAAGCACATACACCAGGATGTGTATTAATTTAAAGTAAAAGGCAAAACATGGAAACAACTGATGAGCAAGTGACTGCAAATTGACAAGGTGCAAACAACTAGTTTGTCTCCACTGAGAGGGATACAATAGTCATGTTATATAAGATCACTTTATTGGCCATATACAGTACAATTTCATGTATTAGGAATTTTGTCTTTTCACATCCCCTAACTTGTTGTCCATGAGACACACAGACAGGGAGAGAAGCTTGAGGTCAGAGCGCAGGGCCAGCCATTTATACGGCGCCCCTGGAGCAGTTAGGATTAAGAGCCTTTCTCTGGGGCCCAACGGAGTAGGATTCCTCTGTCGGCCGCGGGATTCAAACAGGTAACCTTCCAGCCACAGGTGCAGATCCTTAGCCACAGAGCCACCGCACTGCCCCATATATATTGCAGTGCACACCTGATTATTACACCTAAGAATGGACGCTTTATCCAGTTGTACGAAGAGCAATGTGATATGGTCAAAAGAATCATACTTCACAATGGATGAGGGAACTATGGCACAAACCTAGAAAACTCTATAGCCCTGAGAGTTATAACAATGAAGGGGTCTGGTTCTGTAGTGTTGTGGGGTGCATTTCCTTGGCATGCTTTGGGTGCTCTCATTCCCTTTACATTGGTGTTTCCATCTCTTGTCCAATAGCTGCATTTCAGATAATTGCAAGGTATTTGTAGAACGTAACATTCTGGCAAAATATTTTTAATGTATTTCTTAAAAGATTTTTTTTTTAAATTGAATAAAACTAACAAAAAAGAAACACAAAAACAACAAAATACATAAAACTCATAGAAAAAAATAAAGAACCAACAGTCAGGCAAAGATCAAAAAGTTCAAACTTGCTTCTGGTGTTTTACAGGTTTCTTGATCAGATTAGAATAGAGTCCAGAGCTATGATAAGAATCAGGGATAGGTACAGAACTCAGTCTTTTTCAACCATTTTAAAAAAGGTTTATTTGTTTATCTATAGAAACACATTTTCTCCATGTAATTGTGGAGAACATCTCATTGAGTCAGCTCTTGATACAGCATACACAGTGACGGATTTCCATTCTTTAAGAAAATGTTTTGGCCACAACCATTCCAAACATCAGTGCTGATTGTTCTTCCTTTGTTCATCTGAGACTTGCCTCTGAATAGCCAAAGAGTGTTAGTCCAGTATTTTTCACATAATACAGTGTAGACTGAAACACCATAGACAAACCAGATTAGAATAAAACTTAAGTTTGTTTGGCTACTGTGTCATTTGTAAGAAAGTTTGATGATCACATGGGGTATGTGTCACCTTCATGTCAGATATCTCTGTACAACACAGATGAATAGCTGGTGTATACGCTACTAGATTACCCACAAACATGAAAACACCATGGCACATATGTTGCACAAGGAAGACAGGGGTGTCCATATATTCAGTCTGTAAGCACCTGCTAGATCAGTGTCATCATTTTAATGTTTAATGTTGATACCCACCCAAGTCATTCCCTAAATACTGTGTTGATATTGCTGCCATTGAATGATGATTACCTCAGAAAGTTTTAGTTGGCCATTAATTTATAGTAAAAAACAGTATTACGATGGAGGATTCAAGGATTGTCTTGTATATGTTATGCTTATATGTTTTCATTTAATACAGCCCCTGTAACAACAGGTGCAGCATAAGCTTCAAACTGTGGTCAACATACTGTAACATGGCAAAGTGGACTAGGACTGCAGGACTGACTGCAAGCCAGCTCTTAAACTTAGTATTAATGGTTCTACAAAACCACTGACTTATGCCAGCAAAATAATGTCATTCCTTATTAAATTATGATGGTTCTCTCTCTTTACCAGTAAGTCTTGGAAAGTTTCCAGTGTGATTAAAACCAGTGAGCCTCCCTGCTCCCTTAGCACACATTTCTCTTGTACTTTGCACACTCACTAACATTTCTTACAACACATTATCACACTTTTTATGTAATGAGGAGTGCAAAAGGGGGGACTGAACACTTGTATTTTACAGAGGCATATGCCAGCCTCTTATAATATGAATAAGAGGCTGCTTGGGTGCTGCTTCATAATTAACAAAAAAAAATGAATTTATGAAGTATTTCAGCATATTTCATTGTAAGCAATAAAGGACTTTGTGTCACATATACTGTACCTAATTATTTTCTGCTTTTTATTTGTTAAAATTATTAAGATATTTATTTTCCCCCCAAACCGTAGTGTTTTTAAGATATGTTTTATGAGTTTTTTTACAATAATAAAAATAAACCATTCAATGTTTATGATTACTGAATGTGTTTGTACAAAGCTCTTGCAGTACAGCCCGTCCACATATTTCTCCTTACACAGTTCGTGGGTGTAGTGTCAAAAACCATCTTGGTGCTGGAATCAATCATGCATGCAGTTATTTTTCCAGCAATAAGACTCATGATACTATTTACAGGGCTCTCATAAAGCACTACTTTGCATGTTCCATTTCAAAAAAAGAGTTGCAGTTTTAAAAGCATTCCATTCATTTATTTAGTGGGTGTGGAAGATTTATACTAGGCAACATTGTCATTACATTTTACATGTTCCATTTAATACTGTATATTTTTATATACTGTACAAAATGTGTACAAAAGCAAGAATGAAAATAATAAAAAATTGCCAGTGAAAAACTTGTTTTTGAAAAACAAATTATTGTTGTCTTCTCTCAAAGTGGCTCAAATCTTAACAACAAGATAAAGTTTATAAATGAGAGGACGCCAATCTGTCCTTTTAGATTTTAGTACCACATTGATTAGAGGCTTTTGCCCATCTTATTTTCGAAAGAAGCCAAGGTATCAGCTCCAACAACATGGTTGGATAGCTTGTCCCAGACTCCTACAGTCTGTTGATAGCTTTGATACTTTTTGCCAATGTTTTATTGTTGATTCTGGTGGGTGGACTATCTTTATATCTTTGAGGATTGTGAATACTTGAATCGGGTCCACTTGTAGTTTGTTTCTTGTCAATACTGAAGAGATTCAGTCACTTTCAGGCTGTTAGTAGAATTAATAGAATACTGGTCCTGAAGGACCAATAAATCAGCAGGCTTTCACTTCTAATTTACCAAACTAAATCAGTTCATTGTTTGCTCAATTTAACAGCTTCTCCCAGCTCTTTCAGTGCTAGTGCTTTGAAGAGATATAGAAACAGATATGCCAGCCCTCCAGGACTCGGATTACCTGGAAGATTCTAGAAAAAACAAGGCGATGAACAAACAATGCTATATGATGTATTACTGGAGCATTACACATGTTTAGCATATTTAAATTGTGCACTTTGAACTGTACATTCTAGCATCCTTATATAGGTTGGAAGTGTGGTTTCCAGACCTGATCCAAGAGTACACCTGCATCTTTTTGGTTTTTATCACACATGAGCTCTTTGATTATGTTTACTGATCTTTTAATTGAACTATTTGGTTTTTGTTTCTGCACACAGGACTTAATCTCACATGTAATATCCTTATATATTTAATTTACAAAAAATATAGAGATCAGAATTTCATCTTGGTAAGCTATTGTTACCCTACAGGTTTCTAAGTACCTCTTATTGTTGCTGTCAAATACTCATATTATAAATGTTTTAAACCATTAGTCAAATTAAACACATTCTTTGAAGCAATAAAGCTATGTCAGAGAAGATCTGAAACCGCCGATCTGGTACAGATTATATGCTTATTTGTACCCTCATTCTATTATTTAAGAAGTAAAACAGTTCTAAAACTGCATGAACTCAGTCCCATTTTTTTCCATTCCAGTTTTAGAGTTTTGATGAGTTAAACTAACAGATTTCAGTCAGATTGAAAACCAAAAGACATTGGAACAAGAAATTAAACTAATATGTCAATATACATAACAGTACATCAGTCAATATACTGTATGTATAAATTATCTAAGTGTTTCTTCCAATTCAGTCTATATTGTTAGTATATACTATACTACTTGTATATATCACCTCTGTTTGAGAATCCATTCATTATATGTACTGTTTTATCTCTATTAACTAGTTTTCAAGCCTAAAATTTGCATTATCTTTAACACCTACCACCAGCAATTTAAGGTATATTTTTTTTCTGAAGAACTTTCACAACAACCTTCTGAATAATCTTTTCCATAACCTTACACATAATATAAATAAGATTTATTGGTTTATAATTGCTTGATCCAGTTTTGTCACATTTGTGAATGGATGCTACATTGGCAATTTTCCTGTCAGTGGGTAGTCTATGAATAACAGCTTTTATTTCCGTAGTAGAATTGGTGGAGCACCACTCCAGAGATTTGTTTATCTTTAGTGCTTCTAGTACTGTAAAACATCTGCTTTTGCCAGGCTAATAGTATTTAATATAAAGAACTTTATCTTTCTTCACTCTGAGACAATTTGTCAGATTCCTCACTGGTAAACACTTGAATTAATTCTTAGACATTAATTTTATAGTATAGTATTTTATAGTAGGCATTTGCTACAATGTCTCAAGCTTTTCCATTAATATTTCTTAGACACGTCACATCATCCTTCACTGTTCTTTAGCAGCTGAAATACTGAAAAAATATGTTAAACTCTGTTGAAATGTGCCTTTCTATCTCTCTCTTAGTTATTATGGTATTGTCTCACACCCGGGTGGTACAGTGTCACAGTGAATAGCATTGTTGTTTTGCAGTGTTGGGGGCCTGGGTTCAGTTCTGGGGTGCTTTCTACATGGAGTTTGGATGTTCTCCCTATTTTCTTGTGGACTTTCACCAGGTGCTCTGGTTTTCTCCAACACTCCAGAGACTTTTTTTTTCTCCAAAAAATCAGGACTTTTATTTTTATAAAAAAATATTACACTCGCAATGCATGCACAAGGGGGATCATTAAAAAGAACTTAAATAAATTAAATTACACCCATTTCCCTTGGTGAGATTTACATCTATTAACTGACCACAATGACCAGGGCCTTGCAAGAACTGGACGATAATCAAATAAAATTAACAGAATATCAATTCACAGAGATAACACATCCCACCAAGACCACAGAAGTATAATAAGTGTTTGAAAACCAAACATGTTTCAGACTCATTTTTCGTAGGTTCACACGTCTCATATTTGTAACTGTTCTTTTATAAGCCGAAGGACAGTTGGACAGTCTCAGTTTTAACAACTCCAAAGACATGTTCACAGACTAATGAATGGCTTCTAGGGAAATTGGCCCTGGTGTGAGTGTGTGTGTGCGCCCTGGGGTGCACTGGCATTCTATGCAGGGTGTATCCTACCTAGTGCCTGTTGCTTGCCAGGATAGGTGCTTTTGTTCATTTTTATTTTTATTTCTCTTTTATTAATTGATTTTCATTTTCTCATCCTAGGGATGAACCTGTTCTGTGCATCAAGCAGAGTATCTTTAAAATGTAGCCGTCCATTCTCTTCATAGGCTGCTTTCCTGTAATTGTAACCAGTTTGTTTCCAAAGTCTTCACATGTGTTTCTTATGGAAAATATTGTATTTGTGCAAGACCTGAATACCGTACATCAATGAATAACATAATCCTTTTCAGTTTGAGTGCCAAGCACTCAGCACCACTTCGTCTCATAAAGAAAAAAACATATATATATAGTACTTCAAGATAATCATAAAATGCTAGAACTTTATTTTAGTCCTGATACTGAATTTCATTTATTAGGTGATAAAAGCCAATTTAAAAATGTCTTGAAACAATAATTGTCTTTATAATTAAAACTGCTGGGGATAATATCAAACTCTGGGCCAGTAATGACATCATCCTGTAGTTTTTTTTCTTACCACATTCCTGCCAAAGTATTGTGTGTTTTGGAACAGAAACATAAGAACAGTTACAAACCAGAGGTAGCCATTGGGAAGTTAGCAGGCAATTGATCCAAACATCCCATCCAGCTGTTTCTTGCATGTTGCCAAGGTACTGGCTTCAACAACATGGTTTCTTGTTCCATACTCCCACAATCCTTTGGGTAAAGAAGTGCCTCCTGTTCTTGGTATTGAATACATTTCCAAATAGGTTCCATTTTTGTCCTCTGGCTCATATTTTTGTTTATTCTAAGGAATTCCACTTGGTTGACTTTGTCAATACTCCAGTGAAGTTCAGCGTTATACTGTATATTATTATTATTGGTTGTCAGAAGGAACATTTGTTGCTGGCAAGTTAAGCCTTAATGTCTAGAAATGTTTATGGTTAAAGAGATTTTCTGAATATGTGGAGTTTAAAAGGACAGAAAAAAATCTTGTGTTACTTTAGACACCGTGTAGTCATCTGAAGATTATGTTAGGAAGAGTTTTTTTTCCATTTGTATAAAGGTGTGGAGCGGTGGCATTGTAGCTAAAGATCTGTGCCTGTGGCTAGACAGTTGCTGGTTCAAATCCCACAGTTGGCAGAGGAATCCTACTCTGTTTGTCTCCTGTACAAGGCCCTTAACCCCAGCTACTCCAGGGGTGTGATACAATAGCTGACCCTGTGCTCTGACCCCAAGCTTCTCTCCCTGTCTGTGTGTCTCATGGAGAGCAAGCTGGCATATGCAAAAAGATGAATTCCTAATGCAAGAAATTGTATATGACTAATAAAGTGATCTTATCTTATAATATTGCTTGGTTGTGGCCCTATTTCATCAGATACATAAAACATGTATCTTATGAAATATTGATATTTAATTACGATTAGATTACTAAGATTCCTTACTTACTGGTACAGTATCTACTAAATTACTAAAAGTATGCAACAAGGCTGAATAAATCTGATTGTTACTGAGACAGGTGGAAAAGAACTGGCTAAAGGCATAGTGAACTCTACCAAAGGATGACCTTAGTTATTGTAGCTGGGATTTTAGTATATTCTTATTTATTGAATTTGGGGACATTTAAATTATAGAGTAATGTAAATTCTTTGAATAATTAAGTCTTTCAGTAAAATGCACAGCTGTTATCGTGGTAAGCACCAGGAAATTCTTTAACAATAAGTGATTTGGATTCTGAATCTTAATATTTAGCAATTGAGTGCTTGCTATTGTTACATGTTGCTTGAATTCTCCAATTAGCAATAAATGGGAGATCACACAGTTGTAGGGATTTTTCTAATGTCAATTTGTCACTTCTTTCACAGTTTGTTTTTATAATTACAGATCTGATTAACATACATCAATCAACCCTTTTCTAGTACTTGGGCAAAATCAGAAGAAATCCAAATAAATCTCCTAACCAAACCCACAAAGACAAGAAAATTGCAAGAAATGTGTTCTAGGCACGAATCTATTTTTTTTACATAGTACATGACATAATAATTCCTGGAGACTTATTATGACACTTGTGCGACTTAGTATAACATCTGACCTGTGCAGTTCAATTACTTTGCAGATTGTATTCAGTACCGGTTCAAATATACCAATGTGATAATGAATTCAAAACAGGTCACTTAGAAATAACGGCTTTTGAGCGTCAGTTTCACTTTAAGACTAGCTTCTGCTATAGCTTTCGAAATCGCCATTGTTGGGTTTAGCAGTGTGAGGTGGAGTGGAGGTTGTGGCTTCCGGTATAAAAAGCTATCACCAATATACATCGAGGAGAGGGTGCTGTTGAGTTCTGGTGCTTTTCATCTGTGAACCTATTGTTGCAAGAGAAAATACAGAAGCAAGGTTCGTTTGACACACCTGGGATTTTATAAACAGCCACAGTTAATGAATATTGCTCTGCCTTTCTAAAAAAATCAGTCTTTTTGAATGTATAAATCCTGAAAGGGAAGACAGTAATTTTTACAGTAAATAATAAAACAAGTCATCCCAGGGGTTTTTATTTCATGGGGATGTGTTCAAGGCAAGAGAGAATTCAAAAAGACGTCGACATCGTAATCCAAAGGTGCAAGGCGGAGAAAGACTGCCTGTTTTCTGGTGAGTTTCCTACTTTTGCGTTGTGGGTATTACTAACCATTATATATTTACATGCAAAAACATTACTACGTATATATATATTACATGATTTTACCAAAGATATAGAGGAATGAACTTATCGTTTGCCATATCGTGACCTGAAAAAAATGTTTTTTTTCTGTTCTTTTTGAGAATAAAAATGCAAAGTGATGGTTTTAAAAGGAAACGTAAGATCTGATAAAGCAATGTAGAATTAATTCTGTACTGTTCTTGTTTTAATCAAAGTAAAATTTCACTATGTAATAATGCATGAATGTGTTGAAATGATATATTTCATTTGTAATTATAAATGTATAGACGGAAAACAACCAGAAAACATTATCATGCTAGTCATGACGTTAGCTTGAGCATTTAATAGAATACGGTGCCTTCTAACAATCAGTTAGCTGGAGCATTCTGTGAAAAACACATTGACTGAAATAAAGAATTCCATATGGGATACTGTTTCAGACAGAATTATTCCGTGAATATTCATTATTAGTTCTCTTCATCCGTTGTCAGTGGAAATCCCTTCTGATGTTGCCATGGCAACTGCACTTGTTGAAAAGGGACTTTTCCTGCGGTTGTATTCTTTCTTTTCCTTTGTGAGTACTGTATTGATTGTACCTGTCGTTTTTACCTGACGGGCGTTTCTTCTTTTATTTCAGATTTCCGATACTCGGACTCCACCTTTACATTCACATACTCAAGGGGCTCTAAAAGGCAAGTTAACGCTGCGTTTTAATTATGTATTTTTCAGTCGTCCAAGTTGCTATTAATGCAAGGCTACTTCGGTAGGTTTCACCCACTGTATATTGCACAAAAAGTTCTTGATAACTAAGGCTGACGACTGCTCATGAGTTTCGGACGTGGTGTTATTTAACTGAGAGAGCAGTGGTACTTTTTAGAACAGACATGGGTGTCGAAATTTCCCCCCCAAAATATGTTATTGATTATTATATTCTAATATTAATTAGTATTAAATAGTATTAATTGACACTAATATTTAAAGATAATCTGATATGGGTTAAAAAATTCTGAGCTTTGCACTAAACAAAACATAACATCTAGCATCAATGTACCTTTTTATGATTCCCTTGTGGTTAGTCTCTTTGTTTCACAAATGTCACTATTTGTATGGTGTATATTGCATGAACTGACTTCTTGGAAACATTATCAAGAATCACCTCATTGCCAGGTATGGAAATAAGAAAATTTCCAGCTGAGTGATCCTGATTGTATGTCATGAATGGCCATACTGACATATTTGAAGACAAACATGTTCAGGAGCCATCAAAAGTGAAAGTTACCAACTGGCATGATGTTTTGCCAAATAAAATGATAAGCAGAAGAGTGTAGTGTAAAGTCTCACACATCCTAAGATGTGTTGCCAACCCATAACAATGCGATGCTCATTTAATCAAGCTGATACTCTCTTATGTACTTGTTCACTAAACTTATCTCAAACCAGTGGTGGAATATTTTCAGGATGTAACAAGTTTTCTAAGAGTATCTCAAGGCTGTTGTAGAAAAGACTGAATTCAGATGACCTCATAGGCCCATTTGTCCTGGTGTACCGTTTGTCTGCTTGGAATTTGTCAGTCTAGGTAGAGGATATTCACCATTGTCAATGAAAAAGAAAAAAAATAATAAAAAAACAAGAATGATTTTCATTCAAGCTTCACCTTTTGTCAATTGAAGAGCCTTTTCTGTCAGTACCACGTTTCAGGACCACAGGCTGGTGATAGAAGTGATCACATGCTAGCCCATTGCCATACAGGTTATAATCCGGTTTTCTGACTGTGGCCTGTCATGAAAGAAGACCTCATATCTTTAAGGTCCAAGTTTCACAGCACATCACATCTGCTACTGTAGCTGATCATGGCCAGCTTTGTTCTGTACATCTAAGAACATCTCTAGAACAACTCACTGAATTACTTGAACTTTGTAACTGACACAATATTCCATTTCTAGCTTTGCCTCTGTACCTACTATAACTGTCTTCACATTTAAAATATTAGCTTCTTCTACCTGATGTTTACAGCAGTACATGGTCTTGGATAAATTTGAAATGACACCTCATTTACTCTGAGTGAAATTCACTTATTCTGCATGCTTAATAATGTTAAATAAGTTTGGTTTATTAAGTAAAACAAGGATTTGGTTCCTTGTGTACCTAGTTATGCCCCTCTATACTCAATGTATTTAAGATAACATACATTTCTGTACCTTAATGACACTTTTTTCAACTGTATTTCTCTATTAAAATAATAATGTTTAAAGAAGGTAGTGAAGACTACAAGGGATATTAAATTGTTTGGATTTTTGTAGAGAATTTGATAGATCATTAAAATTGAGTTGTGCTCACAACTAGGTTAATTAACAAATCCTACATGTAAACCTAAAGTTGAATCAGGTGACCATCAAACCAATTAAGTGCAAATTCCCTTTTGCAAATGCTACATTCTATAACTTATATGTGTCTCAAAACAGTACACTAAGATTAGAATAGTAATTTTTTTTATAGTGTATGGTCCACAAAGTGTAATTAGAATTCTGAACTCTGAAGATGAGTAACTGATTTGTGCATGTTTATTAATAACACAGTAATTCTACATTTGACAATTTGATACTACACAATCTAGTTTGTTTGGTAAGCTCATAATTGCTTAGAAATGTTTTTAGCATTTTTATTGAAATTAGCCACATTAGAAATTGGCTAATTTTTACCACATTTTTTTATTCTGTGTATAAAACAAATCCAGTCATGTGTTGGGAAATTGTAGATGAATGTTTTTTTTTTGTTGTTTAATTTTCATTATTAAAATGATAAATACCACAACATTGCTTTTTTGTGACATTGTTTATAATACATTGTATTATAAAATAATACATTAAAATTAGTCTCAAATTTCCATCCATAATTCTCTCCATTTTTACATTTGTGACTATATTTCCTACAGTTTTCTAGTTCTTGTGCTGTTCATGCTTAATTAATTGCCATTTTGTTTAAAATGTAATGCTATGAGTCATATTCTTGATATAGAAAAAATAAAAGCGAGTGACATTCCTTTTAAAGCAAAACTTGGCCGCAAAATAATTAGGAATGTAGGGGTACGCATCAACAGTGGATGGCTGCTTAGGGGGAGATAATTATGTTTCTAAAAATATAAGAGCAAGAAAGGGGCTTCTTCAGTTTCGGAACTGTATCTGAGTGTCGAATGGATAACTTATTACTGCAGTTGTATTAATTGTTGTTGCACAGTATTTGATGTGAATTTAGCAGTACTGTTATTTCATTTGCTGTTTTCCTGTGGATTGCCACATTGATTTCTTGCCGTTCTGCACTGAAGGGAAGGCTTGTAAATTGTATGTTAACCATAGGTTAATACCAAAGTTAATTATCCATTTCACAATGCAACAGTAGATACATTTTAGCACAATTTAGGCCCATCCCACTTTTTGCTGCGGAGTTTTCATTCTCCGTCTCGGTACAAGGGCTATCTGAAAAGAAGCTGAAACCGTCCACTTTCAGAAGTGATGGTGTTATTGGTTATATGATTAAAGACTTTTCTTGAACAAAGAGTATCAACATGGCTGAGAAGCTTTTTTCAAACTCCCACAACCCTGTCGGTAAAGAAATGCTTCTGGTTCTCATTTTTAAATGCATGTCCAGATAGCAAGATATGTTCAAGACTAACCACATAAGACACTGCAGCCACAGTCAGGAAATACAGCAAAAAATGGTAGCCATGCAAACAGAAGTGGTCAGTGCAGAAAGAGAAAAACTAATTAAAAGAGAAAAAAGACTGATAGATCAAATTTCAAGACAAAATTCCAGCCTTAACTATGCTGCTGATTTCATTTCCTCATTGAATCTCTTCAATAAAGAACCTAGTGTCAAGAAACTAGTGTGGATGGAAAAGAATGAGCTTGAAAAATTTATCATGTGAGAATGCCATTGGAAAAGCCTGAAATGGAAATGTATTTGAATGTACTGGTGGAAATGAGTATCAAGCACAAATGAACAAGATGTACGGTTAGGCTTGTCATTTGGAATTGCTGGGCTACGATTTAGATTAGTCTGTCCTAGAGTGGAATTTTTATTGTTAGATAACAGCAGGTGATATTTCTGCACTGGAGTTGATTTCTGTGCTTGAGTAGTGTGCAATATAAAGACCTGCTTATGTGTCACGTCCCAGTGTGTGTTCTGTGTGTGTTTTTTCTGTTATGTCCACACTGCTGACCCTTAATTGTTCTCCCTTCCCCATTGGCCCACCATTACACCACACTTTCCGTATGATGTCATCATCAATTAGCTCTCAGCCAATCAGAACACATCCTATTCAGCATATAACATGGAGGTTTTCAGCAAGAAGAGGCCTTTTGTTTGACTTCAGTCCCGTTTGGTTTTGGTTATCGCTTCGCTTCGCTTCGCTTCGCTTCGCTTCTGGTTATTGCTTCGGCTTCGTTTGTTGGTTTGTTTTGCTTTGTGTATGTGTATTTTCGTATAGCTTCGGCTTTGTTGTTTTGTTGTTTTTTTTGTTAGTTTCTTTGTACTTTCGTTTGTTTGTGTGTTCATCCTTGTTTTGCCATTACCTTGCCCCAGTGTTACATGTTCAACTTTTGTGTTCTTTTGTACCCTGCTCCTGTTGATTACTCTTGTTTTCCCTTATTTGTATTCCTGGTTCACTTGTGTTTTTGTGTGAACTTTTGTATATAAGGTTAGTTTAGGTTGTTGGGTACACTTTACACACTTAGGAACAAGTAATAGGTTTATTCCATGCTGAAAAAAAGAAGAAAGAGAACACAACGTTTCGGCCGTGGAGCCTTCTTACACACTTAGTTGATTTTGTATTAGTACACTAGTTTAGTATGGGTGAGTGCAATTTGTCTTGTATGGTTTTGGGTAGTCAGCGCATCTTAGCTAGGGTGTTGAAGACGTCGAAGACCGTGTGTTTCGGGTTTTCTTTTGTAGTCAGATTAGCTTTCCCTCACTGTCCTAGCCAGCTCCATTTTGTTTATTTTCTTTCCTTTGGCACCACTCTACTTACCCTTGTTATCACGCTTCCTAGTCCCTCACCAAAACCCACCTGCTTCCAAAAGAATTATCCTAAATGTTACCCCTTTACCCCTAGACACTTGGGGTTGTAACCAGTATAGTTTCAGTATAGACTTGCTGAGGCTGTGATATGACATCATGAAGCGTACTAAAGAAGTATAATCAGCATGGTCACAAAGAGTTGTAGCAGTGAACAGTATTGATGAAATTTCCAGGTATACACAGTACCATGTTGCCTTCATTGATGCGATTCAGAATGAGGCAAGAAAACTTTGGTGAGGTGAACCGACACTATTACATTGTAAACAAGCAGGCTTGTGAATACATCTCTTTCAATCCAATAGAAATATTGCTGTCGACTTCAAGACCGTTTTGCCGACAAGTACTTATTACTTGTTAAGTCAGCATGCAGATCACGTTGGAACATTTCTGCGGTGAGATGCCTGCTACACAACCTGGACTTATTTGCTCGTACATCACACTACATTAGTAATTACAGCGACTAGTGAGTGTGAGAATTGTGACCTAAAACCTTCCCGAACTCACTCTCTTGCCCGTAGTGAGACAACATGGAGACCAGTCAGTACTTTCACAAAGTTCACGATTTTGTGCTTAATTCAGAATTTGTCAAATTTTGCGATACCGTCAGTTAATCTATTTTGTTACCGGAATTTAATAACTGGTCTGATGAAAATTGGGACTGCAGTTGCCCTTTAAGCAGGGCTATGGGAAGACTGCAGTGCAATAACGTTGGCAGGGTGTCCTGCACGAAACAAGAAAATTAATTATTATATACTGTATGATGCCCAGGGAAGAGCTTTGTGCTATTTCCTGTCTTTTGTATAATCAAGCCATCATTGTTTTCTTCTGTTATTAAGGAGCGGTTTATTATTTTTTCATGCATTGAGCCAATAGAAGGGCTCGCTTGAGAGCTACGCGATTACATACTATTGTGGTTGCTGGATGGAAAATGATCTTGCGGTGTGTTACTATGAATAATACGTAGTCTTGTGTTCATTTTGTCTGTGTTCACACATTTATTTGACCAGGTGTCCCGCCTGGCCTGTGTGCAACTCTGGGAAACCATGAGTGGTGGTGACAGAATATGAATATACTATAAGGATAAGAGGGTGCATACTGAAATGGATTCAGTACCCATTTATAATGAAAAATATACTGGAACATATTCTGCTTGCTCCTGAATATTTTTTGTACAAGTATGTATGATAAACACAGCTTCAGAAGGAAGCCATATATGGGGGAAAAAAAAAGTAGAGAGCCATTATGCTAGTTACATATTTACTACTTTGATGTTGTATGTAGTGTCTACAGTACAACATGGAAGGTAATAGAATATTGGGGCTATTGTCCTGGCACAGTATATAAGCATGAGGGATCTCAAAAATAGTGCGCATTTCTGAAGGAACAGTATGCCTAAAATGTGGATCAATTTATTTTCTTTAAAAAGTAATTTAGCTACTAGAAAGTTCAAAGTTGAAGTATTAGTGAAAGAAATGCATTGGCCATGTGGAAGACTTGCCTCGGGTCTTTTGAGACAGTGGTTCGGGCAGTGTACTGTCTGCCCTCCTGCTTCGTGCCGTCATACCATTTGAAGGAAAGAAACCTTCAGATTTTATCCTTTTGTTTGCTTTATTCCGTTTCTCTCTTTTTGTCAGATTTTCAGTGTTTATAATTTAAAATGATCACTGCTGTTAAATCATTAGATCAGCGATGGAGGCAAAGCAGGTTCTACGACAAAATAAAAGAGCATCCAGAAACGGGAAGTTGTAATGGTAGGAGAAGAAACAGAAGAAAGAGTAGAAGCCAAAACAGCCCTACAGAAGGTAATTTCAGCACTGAAGAGTCTTACTACAGGCTTTAAGAAAGGGAATGTTGTTTTATATTTGTGGAAATACTGTTTTACTATTTGTGGTATCCACCTAATAAAAAGAAATGTCTTTGCCTTATTATTATGAACAGGAAAATAGGTTCCCTTTTGTTTAGTATCGATTTTAGAGAGAAATTCAGTCCTAAGTAGGATCTTTTGTTTCATAAGATAACAGATTCTCTTTTTTTCTTATACAGTATTTGTGCTTCAGTAGCTGGTAAGTTTGTTCCCATGTTTGTAGAAGGCAGCACTCTCACGGATCTGTAAATATCTGTACATTGTAGTAGTGAAATATGAATAAATAAATGCGTAAGTTTCATTGCCTGGTTATTACTGTTATTGTTTTGTCACTCAGGATTCAGTGACATGGGAATGGGGTGTATAATGGATAACCTTTATTAAATTGCTTCCAAAGCAGGACCTAATTTTGATGATGATTATGGTTTTGATTTGATGTTTGTTTTGTTTCAATTTTAACCATGCAAAGCTTTAGAGATGTCGTGGGTACCCAAAATGATGAAAAATTCCTGTTGTCCTCCTCTTGTGGTATTAAATCTGTATATGCAATAAATATTGCCCACATTAGGTCAGATATAAGGATGTGTAACAAAAAAAATAGATATCAGAAACAATTTAACACATACAGTGTAACTACAATGGGTAAAGTACCACAGTGCAACCTGAAATAAAGAGAACAATGGACAATAAAAAAGTGGTTTAAGTATTAAAAAATGTGGCAGTTTAAACAATTATGAGTACCAAACTATCCACAGCTTTATACAGTATATTTATAATACCCAAATATAGAAACTATCATGGCAATTTAACATAAAATCAAATTTTCATGTTTCTGTACTTGTAAAATACAGGGTGGTAGATATATTGTTTTTGTATAAAAATTACTAATGTTTAGGTCCTGTTTCAGTGTTACTGGTTTGTTTGTATAATACAAACATAACGTTCAGTCCATAGGAATGTGAGTTCCTTGTGAATTCACTGAACTTTAGCTGGAATTACTACAAATAGTTATTTCTGGTGGAAGATCAGGAAGAGACTTTCACTTTTATCTTTGTGTCGACAGATTTACTTGAGCCATGAAATTAAAATGTTCAGTGATGTGCTTTTCAAGCTGTAAAATAAGTCATTTAAGACACTTTTTTTCTCATTACAAAGTATTATTATACTGGTATAAATTAGAGAATCTTTGGATCCCTCTTTGAAGATACTTAAAGCCCCTTAAAATGGAATGTTTCTGACGTTTTGTTTATTCAGTCTTATATTCATGTTTTATTTAGTGTTTGTTCAAATGAGGATTTGTCTGCCAGTGGCCTCTAAAGTGAACATATGCAGAGCAATAATTTGTCTTGTGCTGGCCACCCTTTTGGAATTCAAATGGTCAAAGTGTATGACTTTGAATGTCTTCTTTTGCTCTAAACACTGTCAAATCATCAGCGAGGCTGCTGCTGGGGTTTTATAAGCAGATATGATTCAAAATATAAACCACTGTAACAGTCAAAGCAGTAGTTGTAAGGGATTTCAAATTGAGCTGGTGACCATTAACATTACCCATCTGACTTACTGTATTTGTTACCCGCAGTAAGAGTCGCTGTGCTGCTGTTGGATGTGGGGGAAAACAGCAGTCACATATGTAAGGAAAGTGTGTTGGCTGCAGAGGTTGGCTGTGGCCTGTTGCAATGCAAAACAGAAGGCAGTTCCTCATCAAAACATGAAATTAGTTAACTGGATTTCACAAAATCGAAAATGATTCACACACTTCTACGACTGCAGCGCTGCTACTGTATTGTACTTGTATTTGGTGCTCGTATATCACATGCTTTTAGGGTCTTTTGATGATTGCAAATGATAATAATATCATTTCTGAAATTAATTTTGCTTTGTGCAAATATTTATATGGAAATAAACATCACCTAAGCAAAATATTTGTTAATTACCATATTAAATTGTATTTTACAGTTAGTGTAGTTACAATTCTTTTCATATCATCTATATTTTAATTACATATTCTTTGCATACTGATTCAAAGATGTCGTACCTCAGATGCTGTTTAAATCATATATAAAAGTTGTATATCAAGGAAACATATTTAGGTATAAATAAGGTCCATGCACTATAAACAATGTATATACAAGAGGGTGTACACTATCAGACTTTTGTATTAGGATTTGCAAAGTTGTAACTATCTTAACATAAAATAACCACATTACATTCATAGTCCACTGGAAACTAAATTATGACTGCTGCTTCATGGCTTGGCAGGCAAGAGTAGCACAATTTAAGAACTTTTTCCATACAGACTATTTTTCCATGCAGTGCTCGAGTGACCAGCAGCTGGAGTTTGTTGGAATCCGAATTGAGATTGAGACTGACAGAGATGTTCATGTGTTTAACTGTGTACCCTTGGGCCTTTCAATTGCCACACAAAGATGACTCAGTCTGTGATTCTGCACATGTTTTTGTATGCACATTCACACTGTGCACCTTGTCTTTGCAAATATGTGAAAGTGCAAGTGCAACTCCACTGTACGGTTTTAGTGGTAATAAGTGTTCTCTCAATTCATAAAACAAACTCTAGTTTGGATACACTTCCCATACACTGAGCATCAAGTTAATTAAGTCCCTAGCTCTGTTCCTGTTTTAATTTTTGGATTTCTTTTAGAAAATATGCTAGAAATGTGCCAGAAGCTTCTTTAACCTTTAAAGGAAAGAGACTGTTTTCTGTTCTATCTGTAGCATTTTTACATGTCCTTGTTTTGGGTACATTGCAATCAATATATATAAAACTTAAAATCACTGACTCTCACCTTGTGCTGAGCATATTTGAGCAGTGTGGTTTTTAAAATGGTATAAATCCATACTTTTACATCAACTTATTTCTATACTCAAAATGCAAGTCTTGAACCACTCCTGAACATTGTGATAAATATGCTAATTTATAGTAAGTTGTTTAATAATTTTGATCAGTGAAGTAGCACCAATTAAGATAAGCAAGTCCTAACAAGATATATAAATACAAAATTAACAGTAAGTAATTGTTTGAATTAATTTTTCTGTAATTTAGGTTTACAGAACATAGTATCTAGAAAATAATATTCCTCCATAAAACCATGCTATCTGCAGTGTAATCTTAAATTTTATACAGTACTTACATTTTTGAAAACCCTTTATGTAAATTTGCAGTTGGTAAACCTGAGGGGTTAGAGGTACTGGAATCGCGATTCAACCTGTTAAAATTCCTCATACAATTTTTTCACCTGTAATAAAGTGAAACTTCACAATAATGAAAAACACATTACATTGTTAAAAATAATATTTTAATTAAATACCTCATCAGTGAGAGAGGTGATTGGGCATGAGGGGATATACAGCAATAAGCTGAATTTCAGACTTGGTGAAAAAAACAACAAACTATATCATGGTCCTCTTTGTCAGCAGTAAAGTGCTCTTTAGTGATGAATCACTAAAGATTTGCCTATGTCATTTATGTTAAGTAGAAGTGATAAATTTTTTGAAGCTCTCCGTATTTTAATTCATTGGCATAGTATTCTGTATAAACTAAGCTGGAATTACATCTTTGCCATATGCATGTCATGAACTTTCATAATTTCAAGGTTTCGTGAGTTCATGAAGAGATTTTTCATTAGATGGTGGAATAAAAACTGTTTTGTCATAAAATGACTTGCATGCAATCACCAGTTTCTCTCTATAGCAGTGTTTTATACTTAATGTTTATTTCATTTTGGTACATCAACAAGTAGGATAGCATGCAAAGAATCCATAATCAGAAATTGAATTTCTAGGAATAAATAAGCCTTCCACTTCAACTGTATACTACCATAAAATGAAGTAGAGCCTTCCTGAGTCAGTGACATGAAAATGTCAAATCATGGATGAACAAAGGGAAATGCATTTGGGAAATAGTTATTGAGTAGGTACTAAGTTAGACTTATTTTATAATTTGAGCAATTTAAGCAGCAGAGGAAACTTTGAGTCTTCACCTGGGGACCACAGAAAAATTAAAATCTGCCACGTGCTGGAACCTGTAATGAAAAGTAGTCATTTTAAAACACCAGAGCTTGGGAGACTTAACTCCATCCAAGCAACTTCCTCCCACTGAGCGTAGGCAGTGGTCCATTACGTTTATTCAACCTCATATAACTTTTCCCTCCCTAATTTCAAGAACACAAATTTAAAATTGTCACAAGCAGTGCCAAGAGTAGCGGCTTGCAGAGATTTATGTTTTGTAGCATTCCAGTATTGATGTGACTTGGGTAAATAAACAAGCAGATGAAGGAAAAAATAGTGCTGGGAGAAATGTGATTATAGACACATTATAGACATTATAGCATTATAGACACTTTGCATCTTGTAGAACGTGCATCTTTTTCAGTGCAAGTAAGTAGGGTAAATCAGGGTTCTTAGTCATCCTGATAAAGTAATATTACATGGGTTTCCTTAGTCATGTTGTGAGGAATTAGAAGTAAGCAAGGAGACATGTTCAGTGTGTTGGTAGATTTGTTCTAGTTTTGCAAACCCTTTTTCTGCATGGTTGCACATGGTATAAAGTTTCCAGAGGTCAAAAATGAAACAAGAAGATTATACTGATTTGAATGAATATTACAATTAACAGGAAGGAGTAGGAATGGCACCGGATGCTGCAGTTGAGTTAGCCACACACAGGAACTTCAGGTGAGTCAGATGTGTGGTTTTTGTGTTAGGTAACAAAAGTTAAAATGATTGTTTTCCTCTGTTTGTTGGGTTACAAGATTGCTACCTATGCATTTTAGTGTGTCAAGGAGTGGATACTCACATTGAAATGAATGGGCTGGTAATTCATGGGCTTTAGCACCATTCTTCTCATTTCACTAAAGTTTTGTTCTGTTATATGTCTGGACAACTTTTACAAATGAAGTTGTATACTCGTGCTTAAATACATTTCCTAGAGCTTGCGTTCTTAGAATATTTTTATTATCTGTAGTTAGGCCACAGTAAAACATAAAATTAAAAATAGTCTAAAAATAAATAACAATTCTCAAAATAACCAACTGTGCATCCCACTGCACCTCATTTTTTGCTAGGCCACACATGCAAGTATGGATGTGATCCAGCCTTGCTGCAGCTGGTCAGTCCGAGACTTTCAAACAGGACTGCATGACTTGTTCAGCAAGAATGTGAGTTGATTTTCATCTTGACAGAGATGCATAGTGGCAAGAGGTGAAGTGTCTTCAAATAGTTGTTTTGGAAACGCAGTTTGTATTTATTTAAATAAAAAAGTTCATGGTGACAGAAATGTAATTCAAATGTAACACCAAAGCCTTCTCTCCATGCAGTTTCTCACTATCCAAGATTTTTATTCATTTATGTATGAGAAACTTTGTGGTGGAGTGAGTGTTGATTTTCTCTTCTCCTGTTGCTAAAATCACAGTGATTTTCACATCAGGCCTTCAGTTCCAGCTGACTGTGGGGGGAGGAATTTTAAAGTGGTGATTATCCCATTAAATTGCCATGAGCCCTCCTGAGTTGAGGGCATCAGGGTGCTATACTCCTGCACCTGGAGATCTTCCAGCCATGCAGCAACATACAGTACAAAGGTTAACACAATGTTTCGAAGGCTCCACAGCCGAAATGTTGTGTTTTCTTTCTTCTCTTTTCACTTTTTACTTGTTCCTTTGCAGCCTACACATGCTGACACAGCTACCCACCTGAAGTACATGGGTTAATAAGGGTATCAGTTAAAGTTTATATATCATCTCTCTGTTTGGGGATGCGGCAGAATACTACGCAAAACTATGCAGAACAGACTGGAAAGCAAAGCAGTACAATTAAAAGTACCTCTTTCACCTCCATTTAGCACTAATTTTATGGACAGTGAACGTCCAGTGAACTTGCACTATTACATTAATTATGATCGCTTCTACTGTAAATACTGATAAATACTGTAGTTACAACATTCTTTGCAGTGAAGATGTGGAACAAATGAGAGCTTTTTTTAAAAAAGGAATATAGTATGTTTTGTGAACATAGATCAGTAAATCTATGGTATATACAGCTACAGTATTTTTAACACAGACAAAGACAAAGTAGCTTTTGAAGTTCTCTTTATCAGAGCAGCTTCCAGTAATTATAAAAATAATTAATTCTTCATTCAGAATGCAAGGTGAATATTTTACTGTGCATAATGAGCCTGATGAAGGCCTTTATGGCCACAGCATGCAGTTTTTTTAATTAAAGTTTGGTACTGTATTAACTGATGGAGTCATAATTTCTTTTGCATAAATCAACCCCCTAATTTGATTGGCGAAGCAATTTCTCACTTGTCCACCAGACCTTCTGTGCCTTGGCTGCTGCAGATCACCCAGGTGGATGCTACACTTCACTGAATTTAACAGTTACACAGAAGGCCTTTTGGCCCACGTAGCCAGTTTGATCTAAGAATCTCATTCATCATTAGACAGTTTGTTACATACTCCAACAATCTTTTGCACAAAGGACCTACTGTTCCTGGTTTTAAATGCAGTTACACATAGTTTCCATTTGTAACTTCTGGATTGTGTCTGGTGATTGTGGAAAAAGTCCCACTAAACTGACTTTGTCATTTCTTTTGAGGATTTTGTTTTCTTAGACTGGATCCTCTCATAGTCTTCTCTTCGTAAGATTAAAAACGTTCAGTGTTCTTTTCTCTTAGTTTGTCAGTATTCAACATTCCTCTAAGTCTTGTGTCTGGTTGCTCTCCTTTGGACAGATTCAGAGCACCAAAATTGTGCATACTGTTCTAAATTAATTTTTTGCTACTACATTTTAAACCAAGTGACATTATGTCAAAATTGTACTTTGTGTGGTTTTAACTATATATCCTTCATATTCTTTGACTTCCTATATCACCCCCCCCCCATTGTCTAGAAGATGTAAACAGCCAGGGCTTCATTGGAAGCAGCCTCATCAAGCTTAGTGTTTTTACTATTTTGTAGTAAAATGCCTGGAATTTGATTTTGTTTCATGCATGTAACACTCCACACATAGATACATTGTATGTCATCTGCCAGACATTTGCCAATTTATAATTGTATTTAAATCTTATTGAATTTCATTTGCTGATTTTTCAGTATATGGTAGTCCTCTTATTTTGATCTGTAACCTTAATTAGTTTTCTAATATTACCAGAATTTTGATCATTGATATAAATTAGAAAGAACAGTGGTCCTAGGACAGATATCCATTACTCTGCTAATTCTTCCACCCCAATCCCCCTATATGTGTTTTCTTTCCATTACCAGTTTTCAATTCAGAAACACACAATAAAAGCCTGTCTCCTGTACTTTGAGAATTTTTTACAAGTAACTTTATCAAAAACCATGTGAAAATTGATATATACTGGATTGTATGATCTATGTATCCATTACTGATGAATCTTCAAAGTTCAAAGTTTGAACTTCAAAGTTCAAAGAACTCTTACAAATTAGTTTTTCTTACAAATTACTATTTCTAAATCCTTAACCATTATCCTCTAGGATCCTATACTTTGGTTCTAATTATAGTTTTCATGTTCTGACATGTAATATAGGTAAAATGTATTGATCTGTTAATATTTATGGTCAGTTTTGTCTCTTTTTATGGATGGACACAGCATTAGCAATTTTACGGTATAGCGACACTAACCCCTCTCTTCAGCAACTATTGTAACAATTTTCTTAATGGCATATGGGTAGCATCACAGGCACTCTTGAGTGCAGTTGTTATAGTACTGTAAGGCCCTGGAGTTCTTTTAATCTTAAATGCTTCTAGTACCAGAAACGTTTCTGCCTCTTCTATGCCAATATGTCTGTGCCATAGAGGTGGGAGAGAAAGTTGATCTTATCCTATGATTTAATGAAGAGGTTATTGCACTGGAGAAGTAACTACAAATACTCCAAGGGCTCCGAGAAATTAACTACTTACTGTACCTTAAGTCCTTACCGTGTCATGAGACTACAATGATATAAGTCAATACAAATAACACAATTGACGTGGTACACACTACTGTGAGGTAAATGTTACCCTTTAAATAGTGCAACATTATTAAATATGTTTCAATAGAAACATTTTCTCTAGCTACAATTGTATTTACATATCTGCATTTAGGATTAACATTAAATAAATAATTTACTCACCTAAAAGTCAGCAAAGTCAAGAGACTTAATTCCCTGTACTGCTTTACTTCGATAGAAATGAAGGCCATTATGCGTAATAAAAGATAATCAGCTTGCAGTGATAAGTGTTACCATTAACACCTCAAATGGCATTTCAGTTTCTGTTGCTGACATTCCTATAGGTCTTTCCCAGTCTATGTGGGGAAAGTTGAAGTCTCCCATAAGAACTAGTTCTGCTTTTCCACATTAAAGAGTGCTGACTCATGATCGCACATGTATTTGTTGTTCTATAGCATACTCCCAACACTATGCCTTTGAAATGTAACATGTAGCATCTTTGACATACCCTACATTGTTACACTGCCACCTGTTCTTCATCTCATCCAGTTGTTTGAATTTGTTCTGGATGGAAAGTGTACAGTTTATTCCAATTTCATTTGTATACGTATGGCTTTTGTTGAGACCAGTGATCAAGATTTTTTTGTCAGCGATGGAGGTTGAGCTCTCACATTTGATATTATTGTTTTGTAATAAGGAAATTAATTTGCTGATGTTGAGTGGATCAGCTTTTCTGTAATTCATTTCTCTAAGTTGCTTTTCTAATAATCCAGGGTAAAAACATCCTTGAATATTGATTTTGTCAGTTTTTTTAAGCTTTTCCCTTAGTCAGCAAAAGGTAGGTGGTCTGAAAACCCTTTTTCAGCTGAAGCACAAAAAAAAACACTCTGAATGTAACCTTAATTAACACTTGTTGATTGGCTACCTCTTTTACACTTCAAAAACCGTTTATTTTCTGTGTAATGAAAACCTTATGCCTAGTGAACACGAGAAACAAGCAAGCTTATTACTGAATTTTTAAATTCTGCCACAGTGAATTTTTCTAGGCTCTGTCCTAATAAAAATATGTCACAGAGAGGAACTTGAAAATTCAATGTAGTCACTTGTTCTTAAAACATAAAAGTCCTCTTTGCTTTATGCATTGCTTCACATCTTATGTAAATACATTTATTTCCAATTAAATCTTAATAAATATATTTTGAAAGTAATGAGCTCATCACTGAAGAAAGTAGGGTGAAAAGTGATAAAATAGTACCCCTGGTTGAATTATTACACTTTACAAATGTCAGCAATGTTGTGAACATAAAGACCATTTAAGTAAGTCGATTTTTTTAAACAAATCATGGCATCAATGTCATCCTGAATTTTTAACCTAAAAATGGGAAGTTGACTACTTCCCTTTTAACAGCCCGAAGTACTGAAGGAAGAAATATGTTTAGAAAAGTTCAAGTAGGTAGCTGCATCAGCATGTGTAGGCTGCAAAGGAACAAGTAAAGGTTTATTCCACACTGAAAAGAGAAGAAAAGAAACGCAACATCTGGGCTGTGGAGCCCTCTTCGCGTGTCAGTATGTTTTGATGTTAGTGACCTATATGAAATAATGAATATGCATTTTCAGTGTATACTGTGTTTCGGTTGTATTATGATTGGGATATTCTGTCTGAATAAAAACTCTTTTATGCAGTTAAAATCTTTGTAATATTAGTGTGACAACTCCTCAACCTCAGATATTGCTCATATAACTTATTTATATAAGCACTAAACATTAGTACATTTTATTGTTATGATAGCACAGAATGTCATGTTTTCTGACAATCTTAAAGTTCATCTTTCAAGCTGTAAAATTAAGAACTGTACAGTATGTATTAATTGATTTAGTACTGTATTATAGTAATGTTAATGATGGAAAAAAAATCCATGTCAGTTATTTCACTTCTGAAAGAATTGTTACTCGGCATTGAAGATTGTAATGTCAGACATTTTTGGGATGTATTGAATGTTCTGCTTAAAATCAAAGTGCCTTAATGTAACATATGCAGGCAATGTTTGAATGTCAAGTTATGATACCTATCTATATTTCCTCATTCTACAGCTATTGATCAGTTTTGCTTGTTCATGTGCAACCATTACTGTACATCAAAGCATGCATACTTTGAGCTTTACATTTAAGAATGGATTGGATTTGCTTCTTGCAGTAACAAACTTGAAAGAAAAGTATTTTTTTAAGATCTTAATACACTGGGTATTTGCCTCACGGAGTAGTTTGAATCAGTAATTTGTGTCTAATATAGAAAATGTATCATTAAAAAATGACATAGGTTTTAAAAACACATTTATTTTATGATGTCTTACATAATAAAACCTTAAAACAAACAACCATCTGACATGTTATATGCCTTTATCAGTAAGTTTAAAAAGGTAGGTGTATCTCATATGAGGTCCCACAATTCCTATCAAGAAAAGAGGGGGAAAGGAGATAAAATCATAATAGTTACTGATGTTTTGCAAATACAGGTTTTTTCTCTTGCAAAGAACTTTGGATTGCTTTGTAAGCATTCTTTAGCATTAACGTTGCACATCTTAAATCATGTCTAAAAATATCCTTATTTTTGACTTCCTGTTTTTAGGTGAATGGTAAAAAACACTTACAAGAAGGAAACAAAAGAAAAATATTTTGCTATCTTGACTAAGTGATATCATGTTGATCTTAAGAGTGTATTAGTATGCCTTGATCAGTGTTTAATAGGCTACACTCAATACAACTTTTTAAAATCCAAAGCATGTGGGAGTAATATATACATTATCCATAATAAAATTGCTTTTTGTCTTGTAAATAATTTTGTGACAAGAGGCTTTTATATATAAAAACAATGTATATTTTTTAAAATTTAATATATAATGTGAGGCTTTAAATACTAAGGTTTTCTGTCAAGGCAAGTATGAATATGATCTGCCTATATCGAATCCATTGACCTGTTTTAGATGTTCTGTGGTGCATTAAACTGAAAAAATGAATTAATGCTTCATTATAATAAAATATGTGTGCTGAGACTGTGGTTTTATGTTGCAAGTGAAGCATTTATGAAGACCTAAAAATAATCTGAAAAATATTTTTATGATACCATTGTATCAAAGAGTACTTGTTATCATAGGAACTTGTTTGAATATTAGCATAGGATTAGCATACATGTTATTTATATGTTGTGGAAAGAAGGTGACTTGTTATTTGTATGTTAATTTAAATTAAACATTTTTTTCTGCAGAGTGTGATATTAAAGAATGAATGTGAAAGAATTACCACTATCTCAAAGTTTTTTAATTAAGGAGCAGAATGGCCTCTGACTCTTTTCTCCCATGTGATGGGATGCAAATGAAAGTGGGGATGCATTTGCAACTGCAGTAAGACATGTTCGTTGTTGGAAAGGCCTTACCCACTTTGCTGAAAAAAAACTAAACTAACACATAGTTAATGGGAACCGAAACTATCTTTAAATATTAGGTAGGCTATTTGCAGACTGGAGGACTTCTGTACGAAAAAGATTTCAGAAAGAATAATGACAATGACAAACTAACAGTAACCATGCATCAGTGAAAACTCCATTTATTATGTTCTTGAATTACAGTGTAAGTGGATTGTGTGTACCACTGATGATAACAATGAATTGCTTGTCCTGACCATATTTATCTGTTTAATAATACTTGCTAATTGGCTGTGAAGGAAAGAACAGAGGTACAATTAAGGTGAATTACCAATTCATATGCGTGATATTTTGAATACCATTAAGCCTTAAATTATATGAATAAACAATTATGTGATGTTAGATATGATTTGAAACCATTGTCTTATTTTTATTTTATTGGTTGAAAAGCACAAACTTTTCATATCTTGCCAAATCCTACTTAAAGATAATCAAAGCTGTTTGATAGGTATTTAAAGGCATCTGTTTATTCTTGAATTATTATTAGTGGTTCATACAATGGAGGTGAATCTGCCTTAGAGATATTTTTGTGAAGGAAATGCAAGATTTCAGGTTTTCTTCTTCTTTAAATTGAGCTATTCTTGTAATGTCTTGTGTCCTGAACTCTGGTAAGCAAAGACCTGAGACCTTTTCCTAGAAGCCAATTAACTTACCAGTATGTCTTTGGTCTGTGGGAGGAAACCGGAGCACCCACAGGAAACTCACATGAATTCGAGAACATGTTAACTCCACACTGATAGTACCCCAAGTCCAGAATTGAACCCAGGGCCCCAGCCCTGTGAGATAGCATTGCTAACCAGTGTGCCCCCATGCTGCCCTAATTTGGAAATATTTCAGTAAATAATTTAGCTCAGGAAGCACATTTCATAAACAAATTTATATGTGCCTGGACAATATCATTAGCTGAATGTGATTTCAGGATTCCCTTAGCTGTGGTGCACAACTGTCTGAGCACAACCAGCATTAGGTTGGCTTTTGTTGGTTTGGGTTCTCTTTGGAACTGAGTGACTCTGGAACCTTGCTGTCCTCCTGCAAATTTGCAGTGGATTTAGAATGTTTGGCTCTTCCAGTTGGAACAAACTTTCCTGTATTTCACTGTGGAGTTCACTAGGTGTCAACTGATGAGCGATTATGACAAGGTGTATGTCTATCTGACAGAGGAGCGTGTCCAAAAGTCCTAATTTTTTTAGAGTAATAGGGGACTTGTAGCCCTGAAACTGAGACATAAAGAATTGGAAAATACAGAGTTGTGCGGGAATAAAATAGAAGGTAACTATTAATAAAAAATTGTGCATACTTTAGTAAAAGCACAGAAATACTTTTCCTCTTTCATATGTTTTGGTGATCCCCTAGCATACTTGAATATAAGGTGTACAACTATATAAAAGCTAGATTTATATAAGCATCTAAATGCAATTGGAATGTTTATTTTTTCATTATAGCATAGGCCTTAATTACATTATATTATATACCTAGAGATTTAGAATTAATAGATCGCAGTGGGTCTTTGAATTTAAAAGACAACTTTGGTTTCCCTTCCTTGAAAGAGCTGTGTTGAATATACATGTATATATACAATATTGTCTTTCAACAAAAAGGGACAGTATAATAATGCAATATTTTTTCAGTTGTGGATGTTCATTGCCATTTTGAAATGTAAATGAAGGGTATAATGCCATGCTGTATATTGAGTTGGTTTCACTGCTGTTGTGCAAATGAATGCTAATTCATTTATAAGGAAAGGCATGACAGAATTTCCATTAGGACAGTCATGTATTAAAATGCAATCTTGGATTTTCCAGTACAAAAAAATTGTGAAGGCTATCATATAGTTGATTAGAAAACATTTTTTTTTGTTCTTCAGAGCAATCAAACCATGATCCCTTTAAAATAGTGAACAAAAAATCAGCTTTGTTAACAGGATGACAACAGATCTCAATAGAATGATATACCGTATGAATGTATGGTTAATAATTGCCAGTACCTGTTTTGTAGCTGTAGTTTTGACAGAAGAAACACAGTAACAATGTTGAGGTTAATACACTGATTTACACACGGGGTATTCGTAATACAAGATAACCAGGTGAAAATTGTTCATTGAACTAAGCAATGTATTAAGACATTAACAGAATCTAGGGAACATAGTCATTGTGCCTATTATGAGCTTTCCATGTGTGGATACATTTTAAATCTTGTCATTTATATTTATGTACCTTAAAATAGTATATTCTTCTAACACCCAAAATGGAATGGTCTGGTTATCCTGTAGTATGTGGAAAAATGTTTCCTGTGCCAGAGATGATGGCTTAACTGAGGTTCAGAAACACAAAAAGTCACAAAGTGAATGAATTAATTGCCAGATGGAGCCCTCCAGAATTTGGAGGCATTTACAGTAGAACACCTTTTTGGGAAAACTGGAAACTCACTCTTAGTGAGTTTACTTAACTCATAGTGATTTTTTTACTGTACGTTTTATAGTTTCTTTTATTATATTCTACTGATAATTGAGATCATAACTGTAAGGGCTGAGTCAAATGTAGGATTAATATTGCCTGAATATGCCTTTTTTGCATTTGCAAAATAAACTGTTATTACAATGACATAATGACAGACAAATTCACAGAATTTCTAGGTGTGTAATTTTCTTATCCTGTCCTCAGATTACTGTAAAGTGATAGCCAATTGCTTTGTCACAGTCTTTTGCAATGTAATTACCTCTCCTGTCCTACAGAAATGCTTAAAATTTCCGATTAATTTTAGTTGCATAAAAAAAAAATATTTCAGCTTGTCTAGGTAACAAATTAATTCTGCCTACCTAAGGACTGCAAAAATAAAGCCTACTAAAAAATGTTATGCTGCCCCAAGCTTTGCAATTTTATGCAGCTACATTAACATTTTAATAATTTTTACACCCTTTTTAAAGGCTTACATTTACATTTACATTTTCTGTTTTTGGTATAAAGTCAGAGAACTAACTGAATATCTAAAGTGATAAAGAAATAGATTTCAATGTGTACCCTTCAGTATGCTTCATTTCAGAACTGGAACCAATAGAGAAATGAAACTTTATTTGAACTTTTCTTTATAGGTAATCCTATTAGTAAGGCATTAAGTTGCCGGCAGTGTGATAGCAAATTTGTAAGTATTGCTTATCTGATGTGAGCTTAACAATTAAATTTACTCTTGATATAATTCACTTTTCTTCATTCCATTTGAAATTTTTATGCAAAAAATTGAAGGGTTAAGACTTTTATTTCTGCCTATGAACATTGCGAATTCTGCTTAACAATTTGGTAGGTAAATGACTCCACTGTATAATACTAAATTATGGCATTTGGATAATGCATAGTATATAGTCAGTGACATACAATATTGTATTTGGTACTTGTTAATTTTGAAATTGCCTGAGAGGCTGTGTTGTGAAGCATAAAAGTTTGATATCATTCTCAAGACGCAACACTCTGAAGAACTGTAATTGTTTTAAAATTGTTTTTCATTTTGTGACAGGGCTTACATTTGCTTACATTGTAAACAGTAGTTCCTCCCTGATTCATAGTTATTTCAAACCAGATGACATTTTTACTACATGAGTGTTGTTGAGTATTCTCAGAGCTGGTGTTATAAAAGTACATTTTATATGAAGTAATTATATGCAACAGTTAGCTAAATTGTGAACTTGTCTATTTTCTATAAGCAGCAAGTAAGGAGACAGAAGTTTGTTCTTTGAGCACACATAATAAATATCCACCTAGTTCTATAAACCTTCTGCTTTCATTCATCTATGCAATAAATATTAATTTGACAGGCGTCTTCTGAGCAACTTTAATTATTTTAAATTAAAAAAGCACATTTTGACAGTTTAAATTTTGGAGTGAAAAAGTATTTGTCTTCTCATATTACAGTCACAATCTTAAGTTTTGTGTTTTTACAATTATATATTGTTATATGTTTTCACAGAAATGACTTGTTTTATTACATAATTTATAATAACCATTTCCCTGAAAATTCAAACAATCTGTCAGCCAAAATTGTTTTAACATGATTGATTCTTTATTCATAATAATGAAGAATATAACGTATAATCAAAAGTTTTGATTTAGAAGGTAGTTGATATCTTCCAAAGGCCTTTCCAAACAGACTAATTGTAAAAATGAGAAAATAAACATCCAGAATCAACTCCACTTGGATGCACCACATTCAGACTGTTTTTTTAATTATATGTGTTTTATCATTCACCAAGAACATTACATACAGTTGCTTCCATTTCTGTATCAAACAATACCTTGTAGAACTTAAACGATTTTCATTTTTTTATGTCAAATGAATAAATGCTTCATGTGTGCATCATTCTTTAAATATATATACTGTAAATATAGAACTATATATGCTTGATTAAACGACAAGATAAATGTATATCTCAGAAATAAATGAAGCATGGAAGAATGAACAGATACACTACAGTTGTGAGAAAAAGTTTGTGAACCCTTAGGAATTATCTGGATTTCTGTATGAATGGCTCCTAAAATGTGATCTGATCTTCATAATAATAAATTCTAAGTCATAATAATACATTCTAAGTCATAATAATAAAGACAGTCTTATTTAACAAACAACACACACAGCATTTTACATTGCCATATGTTTATTGAACAAATGGTTTTAACAATCAGGGTCATTAATAGAAAAGGTATTTGAACCTCTAGGATAATGAAAAGAGGGTGATTGGAGTCAGGTATTCAAATCAATGAGTTAGGCGTGGGTTTGACCTGCCCTGCTGTATAAAAATACCAGTTTGAGTCCCATCAAGCACCCTCACAATTTTGGTTACCTGCTCTTCACAACAGAATTCTGTTGAAGCGCAGTATGGCCCAATCAAAAGAGATGCAATTAACCCAGTATTTTCTGTGGCACTCATGAAGGAGCAATTGACTTATACAGTGACTATACAGACAGCAATCAGTATTGCGGGACAGGTATTACCGGTTTGAAAAACCAATGGTACACTGCAAAGGCTAAAACGCAACAAATAAGTAAAGTAAATAGTGACTTTGGGGAAAAGTCTAGAAGTAAAATTAAATATCCAAACAGCTATAGATTAAATAAATGCTATAAATGGTGCCACACTGAATACGTTTTACCTGTCTGAGCTCAAGTTGTATTGGTGAAGGTCAGGCAGCTTACTTGCAATTGAACAACATTTGCTGTCTGGCAGGTAAAGTTGCAAAAGCCAGGGAACATGACCTTAGATTGGTCAGGAAATTGTTACTGGGCACAAGACCAAAAGCCCTATAAGTGGATTGGGTTCAACATTAGTTCACGTTACTGTGGAGAAAGATTTAAATATGAATGTCCAGAAGGAAACCAACCTGGCATGAGACCAAAACATGTACAGGTGGAAGTACTAACCCTTTGGTACAACAATCACTTAAGATTTTGGCATAGTTCAGGAATCTATTTGGCCTGTAGTCTGTATCTGTTTTTTTCTCATGTTGATGCCAAGCATTTTTCCCTCCTTCTTTAGGTGATGTCGCCTTCCTTTTTTCATATGAAAAGCGTAGTAAATGCCTCAGGAATCTATACAATAATAATACAGTAATGTTGCATCATTTAATCAAATATTTCAAAAATATGATTTTACTAAAGCTCATTTTTTGTGTACTGCTTGTTTAACTGAAGAACTCATGCAGCAATCAGTGTTAAGGTAGAGATTATGGGACGCATCACAAATTGTTTGTTTCAGAGAATGGAACGTGGATATATTTAGCGTACTGAAACGATGAAATGTAAAATGCAGAATTCTTAATGAACATTAATTTCAGAGTTATTAAGCATCAGTTTCTTCCTTCTCAAGAAAACAGAATAGGAGCACTGGCCTTGTTTTTTAGATTCACCAGATGGTAAGCTGAAATTATAATTGCACCTGTATGCTATAACATTCAGCTGTCATTGACCCTGTGAAGCTGTGAGTGAAGATCTTGAAAGTCCTACAAAATGGAGTTGAAGTGCATCCCCGTGTGAAGTTGTTGGCGGGATGTGTTCTTATGTATCATTACATAGGGTCACAGGGTGCTTGATGGGACTCATACTGGTATCCATTAGGTTATAGCTGCATTGATAAAGAACTTATATTGGAATTCACCTCAGGAGTAGCATCAGTATTACTAAATTTCTTATGTTCTAAACATATCATAAGTGAGTTTTATACTATATTTGGATCTGGAGATATAGTTGTTATAGTATGTTGCACATATTACAGTCAAAATTCAGCCAGACCATGTAAAATTTATATATATGTTAAAAATAAACATATTACGTTCTTTAAAACATGTGAACAGATTTGTAATGCATTCTACAATATCTGAAGCATAGCCTGTGTAATCCTCTGATGCCTGCTTTGATTCTAATGTTTTAGAACAATCTTTATTCTGCTGTGAAGAATTACTTTTAGGGACCATATATTCCAAACAGCATATAAGTAGTTATTGTTGATACCATATCTAGTTATTGAGCAAGGTGTATCTGATGTTACTATACCAAAATATATCACTGTAAATATATTCTTAAAATGTGAGCTGTAAATATGTCAATAATGACCTCTCCTGTAGATTTTCTGTTTTATTAATCTATTAAAGACTAGGGACAATGTAATACAGCAACTATAGCAGTATCAAGACTTTTGCCCTGTCTTCTGCCTTGCACATATAAAGCATTTGAAGTCACCTTGGATAAGGTTATCTGCTTTGCAAATAATTTTAATGAAATGTGTAGTCACATTGTTTGTGATTGTGGATTTGACATTCGGTGCCTACTGTAATTCTAATTTCTGTGCAAGAGAAAAAAATGTTTAGTGCAATTGACCAAATTATATTCGCTGATAATGCATTGCAATGCTTTGATTAAAGGTTTGATGACATAGTAGTCAAACATTTATTTATACAGTTGTTCTGTAACAACTTTTTTTTTGACTGCTGATTGATGAATTTGGTCTGAAGAATCCCATACTGCAAAAGCGGCCTCTGCCATACCACATGTTTTGTATAATAACGCAGCTTATAACAAAGTGTGTTAGCGGGACAGGTGATTTTGGTTTGCGCTGCTTTGAAACTCCAGCTGTTTAAACTTCTAATTCAAAGAGGGTTTACACAATCTTTATAAACCATCTGTTGTCTGTAATATCTGTCAGTTCAGTGAACAGCAACAGCGGTTCTTCCTTAATATATGCTTTCACTTCACTTTACCATTACTTACACATTCTATCATCGATGCTTTGGAGAAATGTAGAGTATACAGTAAGTGACTCTATTTCAGTACCTTCTCAATTAACGTTCACGGTTATGGTTCGTGAACCTTGCTAGATCACTGCTGTTTTTCTTTTCTGGCTGAGTAAACAATTTAGGTTTCTCATCTTAATTTTTAGGTTCAATTTTTATCACAGCTAGAATAAACCCATAGTGTTAAATTACTTTAGCCACCTAAACATTCATTATTCACTGAAATCAAATGATGACTAGATCATTTTCTGCAAACATTCCTGTATTCCTGTGGTTCTCAAACTGTGTTATATGCGTAGCGCCCCAAGGTGGTACGCCAGATGACCCTGGAAATTTGTTGTGTGCACTGAAAAATTGGGATGGGTTTTCATATTTTCTATTTTAATAAAATTAGTTTATGTGTCAGCCTACGTACTTAGCTATGACAATACAGCGCGAGCTAATACTTGAGAGGACACAAGAGCTAATATGTAATTCTATACCATTGTATAGGAATGCGTGCCACTTTTTTAAATAAAGTGGCTAATTTATTTTAAAAAGTAATCTCCAGCAAGGGAGGTAGGAGAATGTGCATGATTTTGGAACACTGCCAATCTTGTGGGCACAGGAAAGCGTGAAAGATAACAGAAAAATATTTAAGGACTGTTTTAGGTCAGTTTGAGAAAAATACACCGAGCATCTCCGTTTCACTCCCATGCGCATGGAATAAAAACTTCTTTTAACTTCTGAGATGGACTCCTGACTGCCTTTAAGGGTGAACGGGGAAAAATTTCTCCAACAGCGCCACGTTCGCCAACAGAACAATTGATCGAAAATGTATTATGTCATGGCTAAAAGGAATAGACACCAAAAGTAATGATGCCTGCTTTGACAGATCACGCACTGCTGAGAACAAGGAGGATTATACATCGACACTAGCTCTGCTGCTGAAGCTGCTAGTGTTAGCAAGCGTCGGAAAAGGACTTCACGGTGATCCGATCCAAATTATCTAAATTTGGGATTAATTTACACCGGGATGGAGGAAGGGCCAAGACCACAGTGTGTCGTGTGCTGTGAGATTCTCAGCAATTAAAGCATGAAGCCAGCATATCTGAGGCGGCACTTTACCACGAAACATCCACTCTTGAAGGCTAAGCCTGTTGATTTTTTTCAAAGGAAACTTAAAATATCTGAAGCAGCGCAAGTCCACCATAAGGAACAGTGTCACTCCAGCTTCCAAAGCCCAAGAAGCATCTTACCCTGCAAGCTTGAGGATTACTAAAGCAGGTAAGCCCCACACCATTGTTGAAGAACTTGTTTACCGATGACAAAAGAGCTGACACGTATAATGTGTGAAGAAAAAGCTGCTAAACAGCTCGACCTGGTGGCACTTTCGAATGACACAGTCACTCGTAGAATGATATGGCAGATGATGTGAAAAGTACGCTGACAGAGCACATTAAGATGAGCAGATGCTTTTCACTGCAATTAGATGAGTCTGTAGATCTTGTTGATTTGGCCAATTTGCTCATTTCCGTTAGATATGAGTTTGAGGGTGTGTCCCATGAGGACTTTCTGTTTTGTAAGCCACTACCAACAAGAACTACAGGAGAGCAAATATTTCAGCTTCTTAATGAATTTATCTAAGAGAATGGCATTGACTGGAAAAAATGCGTCGGAGTTTGTACTGACGGTGCTAGAGCGATGACAAGCCGACACAGTGGTGTATTTGCATGAATTCGAGAGTTTGCTCCAGATATGAAGTGGACGCACTGCAGAATCCACCGCGAGTTCTTGGCAGTCAAGAAAATGCCTGAGGATTTAAAATCTGTGTTAGACTCTGCTGTCAAAGTTGTAAATTCTATCAAGGCTGATTCAAGAATGAATTCACGTCTGTTCAGTGTGCTTTGTAATGAAATGGGCAGCGAACATGTGCAGCTTTTGCTACATACAGTACTGAAGCGAGATGGTTATCAAGGGGCAAAGTGCTCACGAGGCTCTTTGAAATGCACTCTGAGGTACAGATGTTTTTGCATGACCAGCAATCTCCCTTGAGAAGTCTATCTGATGATCCAGTGTGGCTGGTAAAATTAGCCTACCTGGCTGATATATTCACACATTTGAATGAGCTGAATATGGGACTGCAGGGGCTCTCTTCAACAATTTTTGACATGTCTGACAAGATCACTGCTATGAAGAAAAAGCTGCAGCTTTTTGTTAATAGAATCAACGCAAGTGATGTCTCTGCTTTCCCAACTTTGGAGAACTATCTGCACATATATGGTCTGGCACTTGATGCTGCTGTTCGTGATGTGATTGCAGTGCACCTCTTGTCATTGGAAGAACAGTTCTTGGAGTATTTTCTAGTTGAGGCCTCACCAGAGTGGATCAGGAACACCTTTACTGTTGATGTCATAGGAATACCCAACGGCCTGATCTGTGCTGAACAAGAGAAGATGCTCCAGTTATCATCTGATGCGACTTTGATGTCAGAATTAAAATGACATTCACTGTTGGATTTCTGGATCCAAAGACCTTTTTAAACCTTAATGAAATTAAATTTTTACTGTTTTTGACTCATTTTACATTGTATTAAAAGGGAAATAATCAACAAATAGTATCAAGGTAAACTTGTTTCAGGTGCAACTGGAATATAAGTCTGAAAAGGGGGTACAATTCATGTTATGTTTAACCTAATAAGCACTGATGTTTTAGAAATTACACTGTATACAATCAATACCTTAGTCCTATATGGCCAGATATATGATATCATTAAAATAATAATATAAGTTATAATTATGATGTCTGGAAATTATTTTTATCTATTTGAAGAGGTGATTGCAAAAATGACATAAAAACCAGTACTAAGCTTAGGTTAAAAGAGACCAGTTTTCATTGCCTCTTTCTTATTATGTAATGTAATTATACTAAATTGTTCTCCAATGTATTTTTGTGATATAAAATTCCTAGCTAAATTTATGATTTAACTAAATACCTGTACACATGGGAGACTATTACTATACCTTTTATCCTTACACCCATTATCGCAAAGCAGCTAATATATAATTACAAAAATAATTATACTATGACAGAAATTCTGCTTAAAAAAGATTTTGCTATACTTGCTGAGTTATGTTGAAACAAGACTTCACATAAAGTCACCAGATGCAAGAGATTATAGTAAACATGAGAAGCTTAAAACCACTGACCGATGAATTCAAAACGTCCATAATGGTTTTTACCTCTTTGCATGCTAAGTTTGCATTTCCTTCAAATTACGGGTGGCGTGACTGAAAAAGAAAAGACTACCGAATTACTAAGAAAATCACAGAGCAGCTGCATTCTGTTTCTGCTCAGCCTTTATGCAGGATGAACCTCATTTGATTAGTTGGTTTAATATTTGTAAAGGGCAAGTAACTTGGCAGGCCGGCACTGTGGAGCGATTAGCATTGCTGCCTTGCAGGGCTGGGGCCTAGGGTACAATTCTGGCCCTGGGGTGCTATCTGCGTGGAGTGTGTGTGTTCTCTCTGTGTTCACACAGGTTTCCTCCAGGTGTTCCGGTTCCCTTCCACAGTGTGAAGTGAGTGTGTGTGTCTGGGGCTTTGTTGAATTATCACCTCTCATTTTTCTAGTCAGTATTCAAAATACATTATTAAACAGGTGAGGCTTTACAATCAACTGTGTTTCTTGTAGGCAACAGAGTAATATAACCCAGTGGACTTTTATGGGCTTTTAATTCTGCTGTTGTCTTTGAAAGGGCCTTCAAAGCAACTGTGTAGCCTAGGCTATGGTGGCAGGACAGGGCTTGAGTTAATTTGTCATTCAGAGGAAGAGTGGAGTGGGGCCATAGAGAATTCATAAATAATGACGTTCTTTGCAGATCCAAGTGGCAGGAATCTTCCAATTAATAACATGATCTCCGAATATGCCCTACCTAGATAGTTTTTCATTTTTTCCACAGCTTCTAAATCATGCAGATGTTGGCCTTATATACACAAACTCATATATCTAAAACATTCAATCTAAAATGGAAGTCTAATTTATTTTAGAGAAATGTTATGGATTGTTGTATGACTGATTTTATGGTATATTTTTGATGGCAGTCTCATTGATTTACAGCGACATAAAAATAGAGGCAATGCCTTCATTTGCCAGAAGCGTATCTGGTCTAAAAGTATCTAAAGATCTAAAAGTAAACATGTTGCTCTTTTCACCTGTGTTATGAACATTGGTTTGTTAAAATGATGGTCATAATAGCAAGTTTATAGTGTGCTGTAAGCTGGCTCAAAGGTGATGCTGAACACTGGCTGTTTTATAATTGTGGGCCATGGTCAGCCTGTCATCAGCAGGTGCTGGCTGGAGCCTCAATCTCTCCCTTTATAGTAACAATTTGTATAAAGTAATTTGTATTTATTTACACATTCTACAAATGAAACAGCAAAAACTGCAGTGAGTGGTACAAAAAATGATAGCTAAGCTTTATTCATATTGTGTGTGCAGTCTTTTTTTCTGAATGAAAAGTTGGAGTAATCAGAGTATGATCTTGCACGATATTACTCAAATTGAGTTTTGCTTTTTTCATGAAGTGTTTGCTGGCTGCAGTCCACGAATAACCTCACATTTCAGTTATAGAGGACTTCAGTGCATTTTTTTCATGATATGCAGTGTTTACAAAATTGGAATCCTTGCTATGTATTGTGTAACAGTTCTGCATAGGCCATATAAAATAAACAGCTATTTCTTTACATAAATCTTATTAAGTGAAAGCAAGGTACATACTGTATAAACATTTCCCCAAAATTATATTCATTTTTATATATTTTTATTACAATTATTTATTTTATAACCTATATTTTATATTTTGCCCAGTCATCTAAGAAGGCCTGAAGCAGCTTTTCCCCCGTGATTTGCCAGTACTTTGCTCCATCTGTGTTACTATCTACCTTATCTAGTTTCCTGGTCCCTGCTGATTAGAAGCAGAACTACAACACAATGCTGCTACCACCGTGCTTAACAGTAGAGAAGGTGCTGACTGAGTGATGCACTATTATGGATTTGTGGTAGTTTGCAGTATCATATACAGTTGTATGCAAAGTTTTTATAGCCTAGCGGATCATCTGGAAGGGTGCCCAAACTTTTGCACATGCCACGTTTACTGTTTTATTTTTTTTTTCAATCTCTTAAATTCAGTAAATAAATAGTAACTTGTGCATTAAAATTTGCAGAAATATGTCAAGTTTAAGTTTGTTCGCTGCAGAGGTTGTGTTAACTTCTTTTCGCTTAGAAAATCAACAGAACATGTAATTTGGCCAGGGGTGCCCAAGCTTTTGCATACAACTGTAGTTGCTTTGTTGTAAACCCCATGTGAGATTGAAGATTTTATTTTTTAATTCCATACAAACCCCCACCCTGGACAGAGCGCCAATACACCGCAGGGCAAGTGCAAGCCAGTCATACATGGGGACAATTTGGAGGCCACCGTTAAGGCCGAGGGGAAAAATTTGGCCCGGATAACACTGGGATAACTCCCTACTCTTATCGAGAAAATGCCCAGGGATCTTTAATGACCACTAAGAGTCAGGACCCCGGTTTAACATCTCGTCCGAAAGATGGCACCCACTACAGCATAGTGTCCCCGCCACTATACTGGGGCACTAGGACCCACACAGACCACATAGTGGACGACCCCCATTGGTCCCACTAACACCACTTCCAGCAGCAACCATAGCTTCCCAGGAGCTCTCCTCCATCCAGGTACTGACCAGGCTCAACCCTGCTTAGCTTCAGTGGGTACCCAGTTGAGAGCTGCAGGGTGATATGGCTGCTGGCTACTATTATTGTAGTTAACCACTATTACATTCTGCTAATCGGTTCATTAAGATGATTGTCTACACTTAAATTAATTTAGAGCTGAATACTTATGTAATCATGATTTTTCCATTTTCCATTCATAAATGATCTCTTTCTTTCTTTTTTATTTTTTTGAATGTGTGGAGTATCTTGTGTGTGTATAACAAATATTAGTTGCTCCTTCAAAGTGTCATGGCTACTGGCTTTAAAGCAACAAAATGTAAAAACCGGGCAAGAGTCTGAATGCTTCTGCACTGGCGCTGCGTGTAATTGGCAGCCACTGTAATTTACACGAATCTAAAATTGATAGCTTTGGGGCCTCCCGAGTGACTCAACCAGCACCACCAGGGGAAGGGTGTGATTGGGTATCCAGTGCTCTCATGGCTCTCAGCGACTATTTGCAGGAATGTGGTGCTTTTGATGAGAGATTCATCTCTTCTCCAGTCGGAGCTGAACCTCTGAAGGTTCTGAGGGCCTTGAAGTTGGGCAGTTTGGATGAAGTAGAGTCACTACACTGATGAGAAGAAACACTCAATCGGCTATTCCAAACCAAAACCAGATGTAGCAATAATAATTGTCTATTCTAATATTCTGTTTTAAAAAAGTGATAATTCTTGACACTTTCATTATGGGTGTTACTATTGGTAACAGTGTATTTAGTGGATTTTGCATTGCTCCCGAAAATCACCTTCAAAATGTTTATTGCTTCAGTGCTTTGAGTTTGTGTGTCTTCTAATTATTTGCAAGAGTTCAGGTACTTTGTGAAAAGCAACTTGTTGGCTACTCTTGTGAAAATCCATGGGGGCTAATGTACCAACTGTGATTTTTAATTTGTACAAAATGTACCTTTACAATTACTGTACTTATGATGGTACTACCCGAACTTTGAATAAGATCAGTAATATAAAATAGTGAGATTTTTAATCCCAACTGAGAAAATATTATTTTAAATCCCCACTCACTGATTGTCACACACCATACATCACAAGAGTAGTGGACACTTTAAAAATGGTGCAGATGGCATTGGGATTTGACTCAGCAGAATGTTTTGTATTCCCAAGGGTGAATTTCCACTTTAAATAATGTATATTTTAACATTATTAACCTCAGCAGCCTCATACTGATATGTGGTTAAGACAAGCAGCTCTTAATAAAAAATAAAAACTTCCCTTTTGCACAGATATTTCAGGTTTTTGTCAGTGTTTAGTTATTTTTGTGGTCAAAACAGGGTGTTCCAGTTCAGTGCAGCCCTATCTGTATATACAATGTAGATATTCAAGTGGGTATGATCCATGCAGTCTGTGCTGTGTGTGATCTTTCTGCTTTTGTTTGTTTTTCTGGTTAATCCTCTTCATCAAGATCTGCATTGTAAACATTCTGCTTAACGTTTGTGTCAAAACTGAAATCGCCAATTTAAACTTGGTGTTATTTTTTGACTTTGTGTTGTCATTTAAAGCACATATTATTGTCACAAGTGTATCTATCTTCTAACCTGCTTAACCTGGTTAAGATTGTTGTTCTGAAATAATGATACATGCCTTTGTTTCATCATGACTTCAGTATGATCAGAATTCTGTGGCACTGTGCTAACTAAACATTCTCTGCATCACCTTATAACTTCTAACCTCTAGAAATTGTACTGGCCTAGTGTGGACACCTGTTCACCACGGTTACTGTGCAGTCAGCTATGCTGTGAAAAAAATAAGAGTTGTTAAAAAGTTGTTGCAGTGTAATTTAATGTAGAGATTTCATTATGCAGGTTTGTGCCTTTTTATGATTAGGAAGTGAAGCTTGATGATTACAGTCCGACTCAATGTAGATTATGGAATCACCTAACCAATCCAAATGGAGATTGTATAAACAGCTTTTATAAGCAATAACATTTAGAACTTATATATACAGTAAAGTTATGACAAACGATTTTACAGCTTTTGTGGAAAGCAGACCCCAATACTGTAACCAACCAATCAAAAATCTTGCCTAAATTAAAAAAAATGGATGTTTGTAGAGCTTGATAGATGGTGGCATCATGGAGATGAAATTCCATTTTCACAGGGTTAGTAAACTAAGTTGAACGTTAAATGAGATTTCTCAGTTCATTGGCCAAATAGTTTTTGAAAAAGAGAAGTGAGCAGCTCAGTTCTTGTTTGCCAAATAGGCAATGACCTGTTATGGGTGTAGAAAGGGTATAAAGTTTGTTTAATCAAGAGACCAAAATGGTTTTAGTTGATGCAGAATCCCTCTTTCACTGTTTTGCAACTGTATTTTCTCTTTTTTGTGTGTATGTGTTCTGTAGCTAATTGGCCAAACAGTCTTTGAAGAAGAACAGCTAGCATTACGGGGTGCCTGACCCAGTTTGAACATATATAGTATCACTGCAATCTCTAAAGTGCAAAACTGAAGCAGATGTTGGTTAGAAGGGACAGAAACATGGGAAAAAAAGAACGAGATGAGAAATTACAGGCATAGTGTGAGGGTAGAGGAAGTAAGTAACAGCATCAAAGGAAACAGCAGGGGATAGTGCTGCAGTGCTGTGGACAGCCCAGGGGTCCAGACTAGACCTGCAGTCCCAGAGGGTGTGACGTCAGCAGGATGTGCTGAGGGACAGATCAGGCTGTTACGGCTGCTGCTGATTGACAAGATACTGTGGAAAAAAAGGAGTGTTTAAAACTTTACCTTGCTGTTTAAGCTAAAAGAACAGCCTGGTTCTTTCAAAACGTTTTGCAGTAGAGCAACTGTCTGTGTCTCAGAGGGGATGGTCTAGTTGGAATGACAGGGCTGAGTACTGGCAGAATCGTGGTTGGAGCAGCGAGTCCAGGGTCTGCGACAGTTATGAGGATGGTGGCTTGTTTAACTGCCTGAAGGTCCATTGGCAGATGGGGAAGGGCTGGTTTGAAGATGGCAAATGGGCATTGTTGGCTGCTATGGAAAATGTGAGCAGAGCAATAGAGGTGATTACAAACTGATCCATCGGCATAGTAGTAGAGCTAGGCAAGTGGCAAGGCAAGGCTACTAGCAGTGAAAGCTTGATGGTTGTGCAGGAAGGAGTGGATTGGAGAAGGGATGTGCAGAAGACTGAAAATAAGCAATTCATCCAATTCATAAGTAAGCATGTGTCTAACACCAAAGGGTGATAAGTACAATGGGAATGCAATGCATTGATCACTGGAAATCTGTTAGATATTTGATGCTTTTAGATGATCAGAAGTAAATGTGAGGTTGGAGTTAAACAATCAATAAACACTCTGTGGAAATGTGGCAAGATGAAGTTTTCCTGTGCAAATCAGGATGACTGTCTGACTGTCATTTTGTCCTGTTGTCAATATGCGACCTGTGTCGCATTCTGCTCCTGTTCAAAGACTGGTCAATAAACTTTGTGGTTATCATTTAAGTGAACTTAAAATTACAGTATGGAGAAATGGAAATCTTGCACAAAGCGAGAATGCTGCTTGGCTGTCATTTTGTCGAAGTTCAAACTCCTTTTTATTGAGAAGTGCTTCGCTGACTGAATTGTCACATGGTAAACATCATCAGCTCCCAGATCTGCTTCAGATTTGCACCTCAGAAGTTGCTGCAATATTTTTTGCATCTGCACTGGGTTGTCAGCATTTCAAAACAGACAGTACTGCAGACTGCTTCTGTTCCTACTGACCATATCATTCTGGCCATTTGTGACTACTGCTATTACTATAAACTTTCTAACTGTGTGTGGTTGAACATAGTGTCACTCATCAATTTCAGAAAGAGGCAGATGTCTTTCTGGTCACTTGTGAGTTGACACATAACAATTACATGTACTGTAATGCTAATAGACATGTAACTGTAACAATGCTTTGCTTCAGTATTCAGGATATTGTTGGTGCACCATGATTTTTGTATTAACAAGTATACATACTTTGCTTGCTACTAACATTTAACCCATATTTTATTTTTCCAAAATTGCTTCTGTATTGTATGGAAGTTTCTTTAAAGCCTTAATAACTGGATCATCTTTAATTTTTAACTTTAAAGTTTTGTTCTTGTATTAAACTGAATTAATGTTTTCTGCAAAGTAACTCTTATTTATAAATTACTACAGAAATGCAGTTTAAATGGATTAAACCAGACTTGTTTGCACCTGAAGATTTTTGTTTTGAATAAAGATTTGTCTTACATAGGTCATCATTACGGGATTACATTTGGAGAGTACAAGTCGAAATTCCACTTTCAGATTTATCCCTTTAAAACAGTTTTCTGCATTTACTTTTAGATGTTTTTTGCCTTGTTTACAACTATATCAGAAAAGTTTTTTTTGTTATACAAGAACTTCATGAATAAACACAGCATATATTATACTCTTCCGTAAGAATTACATGATAGATTATAAGATGCAGATCGTCTACATCATTAATGAATGTTTATATTTGTATCTGTGATTTAACACTTTGCACTATTTTAAGCCATATTAGTAGTGTTTAATTCATTGTGTTTATAATCAGACACAATGGTAGTAGCTATTCCAATTTAATGACTTTATTTAATAATACCATTTCAATTACTATCAGTCATACCATAGTGGCAATATACAGTATTTTAATACTTTTTACATATGAACACTTGTGACACATGTAAATGTTTTTTTTTATTATGCTAAAAATGATCAAATATTATTACCATTCAGTAACTGACCTTTTATTTCTTTAGGGTGTCCTACTCAGTGCACGTATCTGAAGATTATCCAGGTAAGCAGTACTGTGTGTTGTGTTTTTTTCCCGTGTCTTAGTGTATTGTTTTTCTTTCAAATTCAGTAATTTTGTGTCTCTAATTTTTTGCTTTCTAGTGCATTAGTACATAGATATACTGCTAAAAATGAAAAATACATATTGTATCTACTTTTAGTACTGCAAGGTTTAGCAGTTTGTGTCTGCAAAGACATTTTAAAAAAGGACATTGACCTATAGTTTGTTATCAGTACAAAATCAGTATTCACCAAAGAATTACTTGGTTATTATAAGGAATCAGGATAGTAATAATAATGCCTTAAACTTATATAGTGCTTTTCTGGACACTCCACTCAAAGGGCTTTACAGGTAATTGGGACCCCCCTCCACCACCACCAATATTCAGCATCCACCTGGATGATGTGACGGCAGCCATAGTGCACCAGAACACTCACCACACATCGGCTATCAGTGGGGAGGAGAAACAGAGTAATGAAGCCAATTCATAGATGGGGATTATTAGGAGGTCATGATTGGTAAAGTCCAATTGGAAATTTGGCCACCCCTACCCTTTTCGAGAAATACCTTGGGATTTTTAATGACCACAGAAAGTCAGGACCTCGGTCTTATGTCTCATCCAAAGGATGACGCCTTTTTATAGTACAGTGTCCCCATCGCTATACTGGGGCATTAGGACCCACACAAACCACAGGGTGAGCACCCCCTGCTGGCCCCACTAACACCTCTTCCCGCAGCAACCTTAGCTTTCCCAGGAGGTCTCCCATCCAGTTACTGGCCAGGCTCACACCTGCTTGGTTTCAATGGGTTGCCAGTTGTGAGTTGCAGGGTGATATAGCTGCTGGTGGTAGTGTAAGGGAATTCATTACTGCTAGGGAGAATACCGTCAATAACTGTTATTAACAGCACCTGATGTTCTGGTGTTTGTTTAAGCTCTTAACAGCAATATAAATATTCCTACCACCTTGATAAAAGAATGTTTGTTTGCTTTTTGTCCCACCTTGAGTGATTTATGGTTTCAGATTAGTAGTGTTTAAGGTCATGGTCTATACCAATAGCAATAACAATAATTATTGTTGTTCTGTCTTTCGCTTCAAAAGTGATATTGTTGTCAAGCACACAAAACCAGTTGTGTAAAAAGGAAAAAAGGTTAGGCAGAATTTACCTGAGTGTTGTGTTTTGAGGTAGATTGGGAATTAACATATTGCTATACAAAACACAGGAAATAAAGTGTCATGGAAGGTGCTTTGGTCTTTTATAGATGGGAAAGGTTGTCAAAAATTTTGCGATAATGCAATGCTCCATTACAGGTATTTTGTGAAATTGAAAACAAAGTATTTTTTTAAAGAGTAAAATTAGTTGCCCAAATGCAAGTGCTTGTACATAAAAAGTCGTAAGTGAAAAGATGTGAAAAGTTTCTAAGTTAAACTTAAATGTTTCCTTTTTCTTCTTCTGCTTGGATTACAAAAATGAAACTAGTGATAACTATGGAAGCACATTGATAACAGAATAGAGGGTACTTTTTTATTCAAAGGGTTGTGGGAGTATGGAACAAACAACTATCCAGCCATGTTCTTGAAGCCAATACCCTGGCTTCTTTTAAGAAATGGCTGAATGAGTTCCTTGGATCATTCAGCTACTAACTAACATACAAGCTAGATGGGCCTTTGTAACCTTTCTAAAAAGAGGAAATTCAGTACATTCCCCTTTTCTATTAGGTGGATAATGAGATTGCATAAATTGTTGTTGTACACCAACCCACCCCCAGTACACTGGAAAATTAGCCTTATTTAAACTTTTTTTTTCCACTAATGTAGAGCATGAAAGCAGCAATTTGTTTGAAAGTGTGTCTTGCCTGTATTGTAATTAATTCTTAGAACTATTATTCCAATAGTGAAATTCAATTTATTTATCTCCCTGACCTGTAGTCTAGTATAGTACTGACAGATTAATGCAGACATAAGCGTTTAAACCATTCTGTTCTGTCAAGTGTTTGTATTTGTTAATGTGGTGTTTAGACCATTCACCTAAACACATTTTCTGGAACTGAGAGAAAATGCCATTTGTTAGTTTTAACCTGCCTTTTTTTGTTTTAACTTCTGAATTTCACTAAATGAATACGAAGTAAGATTAAATAAGCAAAGATGCTAAAAGATAAATGTCCAAATATAACACGTTTTTAGTTATTCTTGTACTAGATGATTAAGTGGGTGTTCACCGATTTTTTTTAAGCAGGTGGATTTCAAAGATAAAACTCAATAATGTTTTATTTTCATGCCTGTGTTACTCTTCATACTAATATCTGATCACTCGTCTTATTTTACTGAAAAAAGTCTGTTGCAGTGGCCTGTGGTTTAACCATGTTGGTCACATGCTGTATTTCCTCTTTCGAATTGTTCTTGCAATTGTTTTTTTTAAAGAATGTTCTCCATTTAATGGGCAGCATGGTAGTACAGTGCATTGCTGCCTCACAGGGCTGGGGCCCTGGGTTCAATTCCATATCTGGGGTGCTACAGTATCTGTGTGGAGTTTGTATATTTGCTCAGGTTTCTTCCAGCTGCTCCTGTTCCCTCTTCTAGTCCAAAAACATATTGGAAGACAATTTGGTTTCTGGGAAATTGGCCTGTGTTGTTGTAGGGTAAATTGTCTTGGATACTTTTTTGCTTCTCTGTTCTTGGTAAAGAAGGTTCTGTTTCTTTATCAGCTCCTCTCAAGTTAAAAAAGTAAAAAAAAACAAACCTTCAACACAATACTGAATTACAAACAACAAAAAGTATTTGCATATTTGAAAGAAAATAAACATTTAAACATGGAAACAACCAAGGCAATGCTGAAGTATTATTTGATAAAGATTATTTCACAGCTCAGGTATTTGTTCTACAAAGTTTGTATGTGTTGGCATCTTATGCCCTGAGAACTCTGTGCTGTGCCAGGTTTCCTTTCGTGCTAGGCTTTGACTTTGCAGCTCTATTCAAATTATTTTTTTGTCAGAACAAAGTTATTTTGCCTCATTACTGTTCAAAGTGTATGTAGCTGCAGGGATTGTAAGAACTTGAGTTTAATCCAGGCTGCTGCTGCACAGAAATTGTTTCAGGCTGAGAGAACGAGAATCAAAAAAAGCCAGACAGCCCAGTGATTTGGATGTCGTCGATGGAACACGGTCCCTCAGATGCTCTCAAAGAGAAGCAGTGGACAGCTGGTGTTCCAAACAAATTTTGTTTTTATTAAATCAAGATAATGTGCTCTTCATGAAATGCACACATACACATATCACAACATAATTATTGATTCAGTATTTGGTACATCACTCTGCTGAGCAAAGTCCTCAAGTCAGAGAAAAATGTAATTTATGGCTCTTCAGATGTTTTCAAAACTATGTGTGGAAGGCACATGGTTTGTTTTTTGTTCTTCTGGTTTAGTATTTCTCAGAAATAAAAGTTAAAATTCTACAAAAAAGGAAGATTTCCAAATAATATTACTGTTAATGAAAGAATGTGGAGAATGTATATGTATTATTTAAAATGAGTAATTATTTAATATGTCCCATAAAGCTGCTGTTGTGAGATTATTCAGAAAAAAGAAGACCTGAAAAGCTATAACACCCTTTTCCAGAACTCTCAAGTGTCTAGTCTTTAGACACACCTGTCTTTGTATGCAGATGCCAGTTTCAAATAATACAAACAGTAGCTTATTAAGCTCAAATGTTTGTTTGCTTTAAATAATTTGCTAATGAAAGTTAAAAAACATATATTTCAGACATAATGATGAGTACTATTTTTCTTTTCGCTAAAGGAGATACTATTCAAAATCCCTAGAGGAAAAATAAATCCAATCTTAAGAAAATGTCTAGGAAAATACAAAACCTGGGATGTGTTTAAAATGAAGGCTAATTTCTTTAGCTCAGATGGAGTCCAGTATTTTGGCTGTCTTGGTCACAGCTGGAGATCTATCCCTTCATCTTCCACCTTTCAGGGGGTAAATTACCTTCACCTTCTCTTTCTGCAGCAAACTGTGAACCATAATTTTCTTTAGCTTCCCATGTACAGTATCTTATCACGTTCCCTGTCAAAGAGTCTATGATACTTAACAATAATACCTAAATTACTGAAAATTTGTACAGTATATTTCAAGTTGTTCTAGACATCTTTATGTAATTAGCACATTTTGAAAATGTCCAGTTGTTGTTTTCATCTGTAACTTTATTTTTTACCATTCACAGACATTCAAAAATGTAATAAATTGCAAATATTATACACAGGCTAAACCTTTATTCAGTTGATGAAACATAAAGTAAATGGTGAGGTCTCAGCCTAAAGAGATATTGTTATTTTTTCAATTTTTTCAATACAGTATTTAATTCTTTTATGTGTAAGTTGATATTTTCTGAGCACATGCATTTTTATTTTGAAAAGCTTTTGCAATTTACTAACGTTTCTTTTTTTTTTTAGATAACACATATGTGTCTAATTCTGAGAATGATGACGATGTACTAGTTACAAGAGATCCTATCCCAGTCATTTTCCACAGAATAACAACAGGTAAGTATAAACTATACATTGTAGAATAATCTCATTCTGATGAGACCCTTTATTTGTGGTACAGGCGATATCATATACATTTTTAGGTTCTTTCTGAATACTTTTGGCCACATTTGTTCTTGGCTGTGGTATTGTTACCAGAAATTGTAGCATGACATATATATTTATTAAATAGGGTGAAATACCTTGCAAAACCACCAGGTAGAGATGGGAAAGCTTAATGTCTCATGTGCAGCATCTGGGCTGCTGCCAGAAAACACCCGGTTTCGAATCCCGGTCAATGCTGAGGGATAATCTTTTTTCCAATGACAGAATTTACGGTGTATGCTGTTTAGACTTTTAATAATTTTAAGTGTATCACAGCATGTTAAACATTTAACTGTTTAAAAAGTTGGAATATTTTATAAAAGCAAGATTGCTTAGTTGGACAAAAGTACACAACCCTCCACCTTTGTCATAAATATTTTAATTATGTATAAAGACTTTAACTTGGTATCTTACAGTGAGTTGTGGTTTTAACGTGCTTGTTTTAACATTATAAAGCTTATTTACTGTACTTCATAAAAAGTTATAATGTTTTATCCTTTTCTTAGAATGCATAGTAAGAACACCACTTGTTGTTATTGTAAAAAGATACACGTTATACTGATTTAATACCACTGGATAATATTAATATGGAATCGTGTATCTAAGCAGCTAAATATCACAAATGGACCATAAGTGTCCTTATAGTGGTACAGGGCAATGGACTGTAATGTAGCGCGCTGCACCCAGGCAGTTAAAAGCCCCATCTGTGAATTACTTTCATTTTGTTTCTTACTTAGTCAAATATATTTAAAAAATAGTTTACTATTATAGCTTATTGTGAACATGATGTGTCTCTTTCAGGTTTACACCCGAATTGGGAGAATCTATATTTTGTCTTAATCCAAATTTCAGCAGCCAGTAATCAGCCAACCCATATATTGTACTGTACAGTACGGTGCAGTCCAAAGACTTACCCTGAAAGGTTGTTTCTGGAAAAATTGGCTCTGGCATGAGTGTGTGTATCTGGATAAATGATTATAATTGGTGGTTTCATTGTTAAGGATTTTTTCACAGAATTCTTTAAGTTAAACGAAGGAGGGAAAAGGGTTATTTTTACAATTGCTAGTAATCAGAGAACAGTTTATCTATATGTACCATAACATTGAAGATGTGCTACACCTTTAACTGAGCCAGTGACTTTGTAAATGTACAGTCTAGATGCTGACATAAAATATTTTAAACCAAAGCGCTTGCTAATTAAACTCTGAGATCCTGACTGATTAGGTTTTTTACTCCCCTCATTTAGCTGAAACAGAAAAAGAAATCATACAGTAGTTAAATTTAATAGAGGGTACTCTGTTTTTTTAACAAACACTCCAACTCACCTGTGGCGTACAGAGATATAGACATGGGTAATGCCACCCCTGTTAAACAATGTGCTTATCGCGCAATTCCTTCTAAACTAGAAATGTTTCAGAAGGTGATAAACTGTACATTTACTGGAGTGCAGTTTAGTTCAAAGATGAAGTCTGTGAAGTCCCCCTGTTTATTTGTACCAAACATTGATGAGACATCTGAACAGATTACAGAAAAGTGAATGCTGAAACTCCACCAGACATCATATGTACTGTTTAACCACAATCAAGGACCGATGCGCTGTTCCCTTTGGTAACTGGGATTACCCCCTGGAAATTAGACACAAGAAGAGCAATGTCGGACGATGTTGTGTGGCTCTGGGGGACTTGTTGTGTATCGCCTCTTTTTACACTTGTAAGAACGTTCCAATGTTAATGTGATACGGAAGAAATTATTAATAACCTTTTAAAGCTGAAGCTGTTAACTCTACTTCGCACCTGCATGTCGAGATCACGGCACTCTGTGAAGCATACCAGCCAAGATTTTGAAATTTTAAAAAACAAATCAAACCTTGTTTTGGGTGACAACGTCATGATTGTTACGCAAGGAAGTGAAACACGACAGTTTGTTACAATTCTGATCAGGAAAAGAAAAAAGTTGCACTTTGTATTTATTTGTGGTTGCTGTGGTTGCACCCTTTGCAATGGGTGGATAATTAACTTCCCAATTGCTTTGTCAGTCTGTCTGTGGGGGGGCATCTCCTTGACATCTGACACTCCTCCATATGCTTAAGTGAAAAATTTATAAAACCGCCAGTGTATACGCCATATTTATAATTGATTTAATTTGTCATCGCACTTCAAACTTGCATCACAAAGAAAATAAAAATGGTTGTAAAGTTCTCTAAAGCCTTCTCAGTCAAAAATTGAGAATTCACGTAGGGAGCTGCGTCCGCATGCGTAGGCTTCAAAAGATCAACTAAAGAGGGAAGAGAAACGCTTTCAGAGAAAACAGTGCTTCAGGTGTGAAGAATACAGAGCTCGAATTCAATTGCAGACTAAACCTGTCCCCACACACCCTCCCCCCACTGTGATTGGAATATACACAAACAAAGCACTGAAAGCTTTACAGTATATGGTTAGGTGTTTCGCAGATTTAGAGATAGTAATTCTGGATTTATGAACTCGCTTACACATGATATTAGCTTTATTCAAAATAAGGTTTTTGAAAATGGAACCAGGTACTGGATGTTATTTATCTAAATGTTGCAAAATTTTCACATATTGCAATGTTTAAAATACCTGTGGCTTGAAGGTTCTGTATCATTTTTGGTGGAGGTATTGACATCTGAAGCATTGTGTCTCAAAAATAGGAGTTTAAATAAGAAAGCTTTATTTAAATGAGCAGAAAATCACCTTGCTTTTACAAGCGGCTCTGTTAAGGAGAGTTTGTTAACACACCGCACCCGTTTGAATGGGGGGGTGGGTTGGGCAGAGTGATGAAGACTGAAATAAATGACAGAAGCACTACCAGCTTTTTTCGCTTTCCCCTGGTGTGAGATGATAATGCGCCGGCTGGCACGAAACATTCCCTCCCATTTTTGTGTCCGAATCAAAGCAGGTGAGAGAGAGTGGGAAGAGAAACAGACAGAAAAAAGTGAATCCTGTCTTAATTTCAAATTATATTTTACCTTCATTTTTTTTACTTTATAAGTTTGTATTTTACTTACTTTCAGATAGTCAGATTCAACGTATATTTGAACAAAGTCTTGTAAATTAATGTTTTTACAAGATGTCAAAGAAGTGCAACAAATTATTACATTGCAAATTTTTATAATATTGATTACCAATAGTTTATGCTAACACCTGACAACTTCCATATTTAGATGTAAATAAAATATTGAACTAAGTGTGATATCCAGAAAAAATAATCGAGAATAGTCTGTGGTATTTGTATAGACGAAACATTTCTATCTTTTTTAATTAGAAGCTGCAGAACGGTGTTTATGGTTAGTGGGCGGTGCACTATCTTGTCAGCAACCTGCTGATCTGCTTAACACCAGTGAAAAACATGATTGTTTTCTGTATGGAATGCGTGTTGCATTTACAAAATTAAAGCGTTTAAAATGTTTAATTAAAAAGTTTAAAAGAAATTACAGCTTACACTAAGACTCTAAGCTGATCGCGGGGAAGAAAAATCACCCATTTTTCATGCATAAAAAGTGTTTTTAACTAAACCTGTTTTTATGGATTTTAAAGTTATGCAATGTCTAATTTAGGTAGGCACATGTTATTGTTTCTTATTTTTGATTTTCTTTATAATTGAAAGAATCAGTCAGCTATCGTTCCATACAATATGTTACATTTTTATGTTTCTGAGAGACTTCTGAACATTTGATGCATAAAAATGTAGCCTAATGCCTTCTCACGTTATGAGCTCACTTACATATGGGACCTACTTTATTCAAACTATGGTTTCTAAAAATGCGACCAGGTACTAGATATTGTTTAAATAAAAGCTGTGAACTTAAAATAAACTGGTTTGAAGGCTCTGTCATTTGTTGGCAGAGTTATTAACATCTGAAGCATCCTTTCTCAAGTTTAAGAAAGCGAAGGTCGTGAGAACAGCGACAAAAGACCCTGAACAACATCCAGTTTGAAATGTATTGTTATTAATAATTTAATATTGTTAATAATGATCAGATACGTTATTATAGTTCGGTGCCATTTTTAATATCGTTTTGTTATTTTCAATTATGATTGTAATATATTGTAACGAAACGGCCGACATACATGTTGTATGTCGGGGGCAGCGCAAAGATGTCACCGCCCTCCCCCGCACATGACAGGGATGTTGGCTGCCTGGGGTAGAGAAGGCTTTCTTCAGCTCAGTGGGCAACACCCCTGTTGAGCGATGCCGGAGACCCGGATTCAAGACCATGCGGTGAGGGACAAACTGGGGGAGGAATGGCGAGGGCACAAGCCTAAGAACTTGCATTCGCTACAGTTTCATTTTCAGACTTGTTGTAAAGGCTTGTCTTGAATTGGGATGCAGTATTTTTTAATTGGATTGAACCAGTTGAACTGTTTTTTACTCCCATTGTTGCGAGTATTTATATTTGCTCATTTATATTTTCAATATATTTATTGAACACATTGTGATATATAAAAAAAATGTCAATATAATGTACATAATGTTTGCTACTTTCTTTAAAAAAATAACCTTTTGTGTTGTAAGAGAAACATGCGCCTTGAGTGGGAATCGAACACTGGCCGTTGGGTTTAACGGTATGCATCTAATCCTCAAAGGCCCTGACAAAGTCGGTGTAGCAAAGTACTTCAAACAGCTGGATAACATCAACAACATAAGTTAGATGCATACTCCTCTTGTTTGGAACAGGTCTTATATTCTTATAGCCAAAGCTAAATTTAAAGGCCGTTTTACAAATATTCGTATTTACACTACCCATAAAAATATACTTGGAAATAATTCTAGTTTAAAAAATACAAAGATTAACATTATATATACCGTTTACTCTTGTAAAATAAAATAGAATGTTTAGGTTAACATTTTGTTTAAAAATATTTCAAAGCTAAACTTCTCTGTAAGTTTCTGTAATTGTGATGTTTTCTCTTAGAGTGTATTGTAAATAGAGAGTGTCTACACAAGTAAAAAGATATATGTTCAATAAAGTTATACTCTAAAGGTTCATTGTGATATTTTTTTTTCTAAAAGGTAAAATTTATTTTAGAAGTTTCTTGTTTAATTATATATTCTTTCTAGGGAATAACCAGGTGGCAGCTTGTCTGGCTTGCGGGCTGTAGGGAATTAATAAAATGTGATGTAACATTGATTCTCAGTGGTAAACTGTTTTTCAAAATACATTTTTTTATAAAACTTGGTGTTTTTGAAACAAGTGTGTACGATAATCTGTCTTATTTTTGTTATCTGGTATTAAAGCAATAAATAACCAATGGTATTAGTGAATACTCCTAAGATCATATTTATATTGATCAAAAGGTCTTTGGATATGAATTAAGTGGATTTTAAAATAATTTTAATGAGAGACCTACTCCTTTCATGTTTGCACTTTTTTTTTCACAGAAATTAGAATAAGCAATGATGCCACCAGCTGCCTATCCATCAAACTGAAGCAGAATGATAGGACCCAGGTGAGAAAACTGACCTGTACAGTAGTTCTGTAAGACACACAGATATGATCACTGTCTGGAAGGCTGTGAATCCCCAATGAAATGAATACACCCATACCTCTTTTTACAAATTTACTTTTTATTAAAATTCAATATTACAAAGCATGTGAACTGTTACCCACATTTTAAATAACAAAAGCCAACTTCAAAACTATAAAGAAGCGGTACGAAGAAAAATTTCTACCATCCGTCAAATGGTAGAGAGTGAAGAGGAAGGTGTCATATGACTTGTTTGATATTGAGTGTTCGCATCACATTGTACTAACTAGTATGGGTGAGAGCTAGCACAGAGCCTACAGAATGGCAGGAGAGACATCTGATACAGTTCACTGCATCTTGCTAAGTGTGTTGTTCTCTGTTGTGTGCACTCTTAGTTTTTTTTATATTTTTATATTATACAAAATGTATATTTTATATTTGTGGTTTAGCCTTTATCATAGAACCTAAAGGCGTTAAGAAAATGAAATTTGTGAGAGTGTGTGTAATTATACAAAAGCAAATGAAGTGGTTACTGCACAGTACTTAGGTATGATTAATGATTTAGGTAAGCAGTGTTTTTTATTACTAAAAACAGAAATGACAATATGAATGTTATTATTGTTTCTTTTTTCAAATAAAAAGTGTATGCTTTTTTACTAGTCATAGTAGGAGTGTCATTTTGGGGAGTTTGGAAAGATTGTAATTTTTCTCCATAAAAAATAATGGAAAGAGGTCTTTTTTACAAATATTCACTATACAAAGGGGTTTTGGGGAGCTAATTATGTTTGTAAAAAGAGGTACAGGTGTTATACATCTTAAGAGAAAGGCAATGTCTGGTTGACCTAAAGAGCATGAGATTCTTGTCACCTCTCCTGGTCAGTGTAATCTTTAGATCTCAATCCTATTGAAAAAAATGGGAAACATGGAGCTCAGTGTCACACCTAATTACCATCACCACAGCTTTGCATGAAGATGGTCTTGCAGGAAGAATGGGATGCGATTGAGCCGTAAATATTTCCGAACCTTGTGAAATATGTGCCATGTTATGTTCAAGCTGTACCTCTCAGGCAGAGACCAGCTCTTCATCTTACATATACTACTATACGGAAATATTATAGAACACTATGTTCCACTGGAGAAGACCCATAATGTTCAAAGTAGTGTTCAAAGTAGCAAGTGGTATGTCCTTTGTGTGCTGTGCCATTGGAAAGAATTCTAATGTACAAGAACTTACAAGAAGCAGCAGACCTGAGTAATGTGTCAATTTAGACAGTCTTCAGGATTTGCAGAGAGTGGCTAGCGAATAAAACACCAACACAGTTATGGACACATAAAACTATTGAACCAAATTGACAGATGGCATAATTTATGTCTTATGAAAAAATACTGAGTGATCCTGTTTCCCCACAGTCATCTCTGAAAATCTAGAGGAACTGATGCTGTGACTTGTTCTGTCTGAAATAAACTGACCCTCTCTTGGGGTATTTAATTGGCTTTTTTTGAGCAGTTTACAATAACTATTAGCCTCCCTCGAAATGTGTGTATTATAACATTGTTTTCTTTTAATATATACATATGAATTGATGTCTTACTTTCTCTGACAACATACAAACAGTACAGTAATTGTGAAGTATTGGTTTTCCAGTATATTTCAGATTAAAATCCTAATCAGCTGTTAACTGAAAAGCTTGAACTCCACTTTCCTTTTGGAATTTTAGTTGGTGTTATTATTTCTGTTGAATGTTAACATTCTCTATTTCTTACCATTTACTTGAAGTCATAACTTAAAGTACCAAAATAAATGAAGAAGGCAAATAATTGAATCTCTATATATTATTAATATGTTTAACAATTATGTTCTGCATTTTATCTCTGATATTTATTAGATCTGTGTGGGAGTTAATAACTTATGTTTGTCTTTTAGTGCCATAATGCCATAGAGGAAGACTCTGAAGGGGACAATGACTCAGAAGAATTTTATTATGGTGGTCAGGTGAGTGGGCTGAGGATCAACTCACATCTAACCTCACTCTTATGACTGTGACTTTGTAATAGTGTGTGGTTGCTGCACACACATCAAGCTTATTAAAAACGAAGAGTTTATTTTTTGGCTTATAATCTTTAATTGTTTAATAGCATTCGCGCTTTGTAGTTAAACCTATAGTGGTCAGATGATTTATTTGATAAAATATCCAAAATAAATAAATACTTAGTTGACTCCAATTTTAGCATCCATATTAATGAAGGACAAAAACTTGGAAATGCCTGGATAAATGATTGTCACCAAGTATTAAAAGCAAGAGCTTCCACAAAGTTGTGGCTTACTTGATAATTATTAAGCAAATAACATTCCAGCATGCTTAGGATGTAAAATGCTGTATTAAAGGACAAGTCTAGCTGCCTGCTATATAATTAAGGCTGCAAGTGGTGTGATTGCTACTGTATTCCAATCAACAAGACCACTCAACTTGCGGATGTTTCATGAACGGTGGTTTCTAAGGTAATGTCATTATCATTTCTTGTGATGTCATTTCTCTTGGAGATCCATAATAATTATTATTGATAATTATTATTAATATCACTAATTATTATTAAGTATTATGGATCTCCAAAAGAAAATAATGATCAGCAAAGGGCAGCAGTGGGTATACTGCAGTGCATACTCCAGGATCATAATATCCATTTATTAATTAGATGTGCAAGGCAAAACAGGCAAGCAACCACAATGAAATTAACTGCAAACTTCAGTCTAGGGTGCAAGCAGCCAATTTTTCAAAAACAGTCAGTCAAGAACCCCACAGAGAATGCCACATGGATAGTCTTATGATCAGAGGCAAGCGGCCAGGATAGTCCCAAAAATGAATCGGACTGAAGACAGCAGTGAGGCAGATCTTCTTCCTTTGTTCTCAGTGTGCACAACGGGAGTTTTATAAGCCACAGGAATCTCAAAGAATATGAGCAAGCATTTGTTATTAAAGAAACATTTAGATGGGGGTGGCTGGCTAAGTATTCCCCACCTCTAACTTTCCAACCCTTAATTGATTAATGAATTGCAAATGCAGTAATTGATTATTATTTAGAGAAGTGTGTTTGCATCTCCCTTGAATCTTCCTACCTTTTCCCCCCTTGGAGAAGTGAAAAAAAGGGGTAGTTTTTGTGTGAGCAGTAAGAATTAGATCGGTCTCCAATACCGTACTATAACCAGAAAAGTTGCTGTTTCAGCCTTAAAGAGAGAATATTGGCAAACGATTGCTTTTTCTTAAATGAAAGCTTTAACTGGCATGTCATAATAGCTCATAGCATTCAAAATATTTTTAATTTTAATATACATTCAATTTCTATCTACATTCTGCATATACCTACTTTGTAATGTGCACTTAAAATATATCATGTATGAATGTAAAAAAAGACTTTTCTAAAGAGTTTATGTAAGTAATGCAATAATCATGAGAAAGCTAAAAATAGTTAAAAGTCTGGTTTGGTAAATGTTTGGTGTTTGTTAGTTTGCCATATGTTATTCACACTTCACTGATCACACTTCACTAAATCATTAATGAAATACCTCAGCCCTGGAAGAACTTTTTCAAACAGCGCAATTGTTCGTTTAGGATATGGTGATCAAAAGAAGTGGTGATGTCACACCCTAAAATAGAGTTAAATAAAGTAATAATATAAATAAAAAAATAAAGTTATATTTTGGGAGGTGTTGGGTCAACATCACAGAGCTGTATGACAGACGAAATGTGAAAAAAGATTCGGTGACACAAGTTATGAGTTATACCATATCTGACCAACATATTTCCAGTATTTGCTTTTAAATATTGCTCTCCTTTGTACACGTATTGTATTAGTATTTAAACTAGATATACACTTAAAATAAAATAATGTGTATACTATATTGACATTTATATTAATTTTATGTATCATACTAAGGGTGGGGATGCATGTTTTGCATTGGAATACCAGTATTCTCTGTGTGTTTGCATTAGTAGTAAAATGATATCTGTTTGCCATATCTTAATGTAACCACATTCTAAAATACAATTAGATATTACTGTATTTAAATAAAATTTCTGAAAGTCATCTTTTAAACAACATTGGTTTGAAAGAAAACAAAACCACAGGAGCATCTATAAAAATATGTCCAGTCCACACACATGGAACCTCTATAGAAACTCCTGATGTTCTAATTTGGTGACAAAGAAAAAGTAAAACAGCCTATAGCAGCGGACTAACTCAGAGTAGCTTACAAAGGTACAGAGGCTTCATTCTAACATAACTGTATCTAACAGTTAAAACAGAACAAACACATTACAATGTTTTCTCACCGTAAGAATTTACAGTGTTAATTCAGATGCAAGTAAATCCAAGAAACATCATGGAACAGATAACAAAGCTGTTTTTATATAACTGACTGACTAATCTTTTTTTGTAAAACAGCCCTACATTTGTTTTTAATATTAATTTAATATTTAAATGAGATGTATAAAATTATTAAATATGTCAATATAGTATACAAAGTTAATTTTGTTACAGGAGAAAATTATATCTCCATTAGGCTGGGCATGGGCTGGGATTCAAACCCAGGCGTTTCACGTGACAGGCCAGAATTCTTACACTGAACCACCAATGCCTCATACTGAGAGGGTTACAGTACATGACCGTAAGTCATTCTCTGAGTCATAAAAAACTACAGATTATCTTTTTTTTAACATATTGCTTTTAAATACAACATGTTTCTAAAGCCACTATGTATATTTCCCAATCAAATAAAATTTCTAATGACTATTTATACACAAATACAAATAATTCTATATACTATATTTAATGAAAAGAAAACAAAAGGATCAGTTAGTGTTACTGTACGATATGACTAGCTCAGGAAAGCACTAATGGATTTATACACATTTTTATTATTAAATAAAAATTTGGTGGTTTTACAAAGTAGTGCAGTCCTGTGTCAGATAATTTGAAAAAATAAAAAGATGTTGGCCGTTACCATGCGGTGTAATGTGGCAAGTTCTTTGTGGTATGGCGCATTATGCTTAGAGCATTCTGAATAGCTGCATCTGTAAAAGTACAGGTTGGTATAGTTCTGAATATTTGTCTAATGCAGTGTTGGAAGATTTCACAGTACCTCCTACAGATCAATAGCCACATTGCTGTTGTACCTGGTCTATTGTTATAGAAGCTGTTTTCCTTCCCTGTTCCTTAATTTATAGGAATCTACTGTTCATATCAGAACAGCTTAAATTTATGTATAAAAAATGATTAATATGAGGTAAGAAATATTAGAATGTGCAAATTGTTGGGCTTGAGAATTTGAATGCATTGTCTTATGCATTACTAGCACAATGCTAGCCTCGGGCTTTTATCTGTTTTTTAAGGCCCAGGAGTTATTTATGTTGTACAGTAATTCTGTGTGTAAAGAAATGTTTCCTGTGTTCTACTCTAGACCTGTTTAAACTTGTCACCCATTGGTTCTCCCTGGGCCTAGTGTTTATATTGAATTTTGACAAGTAACTGCAGGTCACCTACTGTAGGATGTTCAGGAGTTTATGCATTTCAGCCAAATCAGAATTACCTGATTTTGTTCTGCACTGACGAGATGTAATTCTTTTAACTGACCCTCAAATAACACATTCTGTTTATTATATTATTACAAGTAGCAGAGTTGACCTTTGCTATACTTTTTCAATCATAATAGTGAGATGATCAAAGCTAAAAACAGTATTTTATTTATGACTTGGTTTATAATCCAAACATTACTTTCCTTGATTTATTTTACTTTTTATAACCTAACATTCTATTTGCCTTCCTAGTGCTTTTTTACATTTTGGAGATAGTTTATGTCTGGTACAAGTCAAAGGTCAAAAAGGTCAAGCAGATTGCATCCTGATTCATTTTAATCATCTACCTATGTTATTTTCTTTACTACTCTAAATTTTGTGTTGCTTTAAAATCTTAAAATGTAAGATGATTACAATTGGTATGTCAAGGCATAACATTTATGTAAATTGGGTACAAATTGCATCCAAAGTATGACCCGTGGGCTGCACCACCAGTAAACTGATATTAGTTACTTTTTTTGAAAGTGTAAGAAAATTGTATTACAAGCAATGTTCCCTCTAATTTGTAATGGCCTGTGTGTGCAAAAATTTCAAGTTGTGCAAATTTTTTCTCAGTGACAAAAACTTGTGCGCACTAAATTGAGTGTATGTAAAATTGTAAACCCGAAATTATTTGTGTTAATGTAGTCATCCTCATATAAGTATAGAGATCCAACAAGCCCAGTCATAGAGACTGAGTGTCGAGCGAGCATGAGCAGTGAGGTACGAGACTACGAGAGCATACAGTAGACATCGATTATCAAGTAGCAATAATAATGCACACAGCCAGGTTGGGCCTTTCGCAGCCAGTCTCATGGGGTCAATTCAATTTAGCAGTTTTCAATTGACGACCGTGTTTGTTTTATTATTATAATTTTTTTTTAAATTGTGTGCGGTTCAATTTCCTATGCGCACTGATTTCATAACCTGTGTGCGCGCACACACGCTAACAGCTTAGAGGGAACATTGATTACAAGTACTCCTGTTATTCTCTGCTTTTGCTCTGTATAAAATAAAGATGTTCAAGTTGGGGAGCCATGTTAGTGTGCATTAGCTGCATAGGAACAAGTTAAGCTTACTTCTATGCTGAAAATAGAAGAAATGCTTTTACTTGCTCATTAGATAAAGAACTTTCATAGATTTGAGATTGATTTTGCCTTCCTCGAAACTGAGGGTATTTCCTGTTATATTGATGTTAACTCCTTAATATTGATTATGTGAAATTCATGAAGCTGAGAATAGAGTAATTTTTTTAAGTAAGAATTCAGCGCTGATAATTTAGACTAAATGAACAAAAAACATAGCATTATTCCTTCTTAACATAGTCCAATACGTTTGGAGCTTGTGCCTGCTTGTTCAGGTCTGGGCTATGTAATAATTTTTTGAAGTGGAGTGACATACTGTAAACAGGGCCCTTTTAAAAATGCCAGGAGTGGCAAGTTGAAAGAAGGCTTTTGCCAGCATACAACACTTAGGCCCTTATTATTGAATAAATGCATGCACTGCAACTGCTACTTGACAATAACCATAATCACACTATAAAGCAAAAATCTCAATTAAATATAGTTTAAACTATGCTATGCAGAATCACCCCAGAGCTACAGTACTGGAACTAGAATAAAAAAAATAGAATAAAATTATGTCAATATACTGTATGCTTAATGATGATTTATTTTTTTAAATAACTGCTTAGTGAAGATTTTGTTTCTCTCTCAAGTTCTATGGGTGCTCTAAAGAGATAAATGTGAAAGCAAGTGCTGTTCATTTTTGGAAGAATCCTAAGTATTTGAATATGGTTTAGTCCTATGTCATCTTTCCCCCATTGGCATTTAGTAAGATATGATAGGGAATCCTAAGCCTTTGCTACAGTTTGTCAGGATAGCAAAAGGTAAGAGTCCAAGTTTGATGTTACCCACATGGGCTTGCTATCTAAACAGAGTGTGAAAAAAGTCTGTATATGTGAACCCCCAACTGACATCACGTATCCATCTCTTATGTTATGTAAAGACTCTGCAGAGTTACTGACTTTACTATCTTCTCATCCTGTTTTTGATTTCAGCAATTCCTATAGCAATATGTGGCAAGTGACTGCTGATTTAATAAATTTAAATCAATTTAAAGTGATGGACTGCTTTCAGTTTGTAACAGTAACAGGTTTTTCCACTGGTATCTACTCATTTCTTCTATTTCTCCTGAGACTCTTAAATTTAATAGCTTGGACTATGTTTTATCAGTACTTATTTGCAAAAAGTATCCTTTAAAAACTTTACCTTAACTTCCACGCACAAGATATTTAAAAAAATATCTAAGCATGTGAAGTGGTACTGTAGGTAATGTGTATCTCCCTATATATGAATATAGATGATTATATATACAGTATGTAACTATATCATTTACATAATATACATTATTAACTCTGTAAATCAGATTTAGGCAATTTAATTTAGGGAAATTGCTTTGTGGTTTTTGAAGATCACATTTCAGTTTTATATAAAGATACAACATTAGCTTTATTTTTCTGAAATTAAAGTTGATTGTCAAAGTGCAGCAAATACATTATGTCATTGTTTTGGTCAGTGATCTGTTAAAGTGATCTTTTTTACGGTGCATATATTTGGAGCAAACAGACCAATCACCTTAAATTTCTGTAATGGAGACAGATTTTGAATAGCAGGTGCAATACATTGCAAAAATATAATGTGCAAAAGTTTACCTATGGAAACTTGCAATATTAAGGTATACAGAAAGCACATTAATAATTGTCTTTCTGAATGCAATTAAGACTTTTGGTATCATGGTGAATTACCCTAAATAATCCAGAATCTGAAAAAGCCCAACAGAGAACTTATTATACAGCTATTTTTTTTAGAATTCTTGCTGATTAGAGTTTTCTGTGACTCATTTTTCACTGTCTTTCATCATGAAAAATGACAGTTTTCCCATACCTAGCAGGAGAGGAAAAACAATGATTACTGCAGTATGAACAAAGGTCTAAGATGCGTATGTGTGTGTTTATGTTGCACAGTATATGCAGTACACAGGATGCTTAATAAAGTTAATGAAAAGCAATGGTATAATGAAAACTAAATACTGTACTCCATGATCCTCTCTGTATGTGTAGTAGATCTAATTTATACATTCTGCAGCTTACCCATAAATTATTCATTATATTATTAACTATTCATTTCTTTGAACAGGCCAACACCAAAATATTTCCCAAAGCCAAAAGGGGACAGCACTTCCATATATTTGGATTAATCAATATAATTAACAGAAAACAGCTGTCCAAAATAAACAGAAGGATTGGGGTGCTTTGGATTTAGAAGATTGTGTGTGTGTTTCTAAATGTGAAAATTACTTGATGGCTTGAAGGAATGTTTTAAAGACTTCAACCTTTATGTAGTGCTTGCAATAACATATAGATGTGAAATTGTACTCTGAATCCAATGTATGTATAAAATACAGTAGATTAAATACATCTATACTCACAGAAAATTTGTATGATCCACAAAGCATGGAATGTTGTAAAATGAACGTGTAAGAACCTAGTTAGAGTATTCAGTTCTGCTGTAACACATTTCCACAGTGCAAATTTTATAGAACACAATTTATTAATAATTGTATTGTTCTTTTTTTACAATGCAGGCATGAATTAGAGTATAAACAATAATGCAGAATCTAGTCACAGTAAACTGGACCATGTTTCTGCCTAAGATTGTCAGTCTTTATTCAGCTTGTATACATATCTCACATGTTATCATGGACTGTGATATACCACATCTATTTTTTTGTCTTGTGCAGTAATTGATTTATTGATTAAAATAACGAGTGGCAAGGATGTGAAGCATTCTGGTGGTGGTAGTGGTACTGAAGAAAAGGATAGTCATTACTGTGCAACAAAAATGTGATGTGAAAAAGTGGTGTGAGAGGAGCGAGAGAATATGGATTCATTTGCACAGCTGGATGTGCAGAGTCCATGCTGCGGACTGTTCTTGCCAACAGTGACAAAATTAAGGAATACTGTGCTTGTGCAATGCAGTCGATGAAATTTAATGGATTTTATAAAATAGCATTTTAAATAACAGCAATGTACCAAATTGTTAATCATGATAGTCTCATCATCTTCCCTTTAACCTCCTAATTCCCGCTGTATCAATGCTTATTATGATGTGAGCTTTCTGGAACATAAGGTTCTTCAGCAATGCAGCTATAGTGTTACAGCAGAACTGACTATGTGTGACATCGTCGTGAAAGTGGAGAGACTAAAATTTCAAGGGGCTGGATATGTAGCACGAAAAACAGATCATTGATAGTTCAAGACAATGCCAAACCAGATCCTACTAGAACAAAAATGACCAATAAGATCTGTAGTAAGATGGCAAGATGTAATCAGTACATTAAGAGTCTTGTCCAGCAGTGCATCAATAAAGGCTGTGATGGTGGTTTCTGTATTGTATATAGATGGATATAGGTGGTAAATAAATGTTGCACTTTGAATAACTGTAATATCTGCACTGATGTTGTAGCTCTATACAATCTTTGTGCATTTTTACAAATGAGGCTAAGAATGCTTTAAACTTATCTGTTCTCTGTGCTGTATATAGCCTAAAAACAATTCATGCTCTGTTTAAGCTTACTAAAACACTGTTATTGTTTTAATCCTCTGCTTGGACAGGAAGTGCATGTAGAAACGTCATCAATCATCTCATCCCCCGTCTCTTTTCCAGGTTAACTATGATGGAGAACTCCACAAGCATCCACAGCTTGAGGCTGATTTAGCAGCAGTGAGAGAAATATATGGATCTCATGCAGTATCTCTCAGGTACAAAAAAAGTAAAAGTTTTGTCTTCTCTCTAAAACTTCTGCTAAGAGAATATTTTTTTTCTTAAACCAATTGATTGTAAATGTTACTGATGTTTAAGACCTATTCAATAAATAGTGTTATTTGAATGAATTAATTTTATGTGGTTGCTATTTATTTGTTCAAAGTAATTTTTAAAGTATTTTAAGAATATTTAAGTATATAAGAATATTTTAAAGAATAAAGAAGCAATAATTGCAAATGTGCAGTTAGTACTTCATCATTGCACCATAATAAACATACTTTTAGTCATTATTTGTACAACAAAATAGAGTGACATGGTTTGTCCCTAAAATATAGCTTTTTTTATTGCATCAGTTTCTTATACTGTATATACTAATATACACCTATAAGTCCCATAAATCTTAATAATTGGAGGAAGATAGTACTAATTTGTATTAGTGATAAATGCTTTTTGAATTAGTCAGTTGGCAGTGTTGTAAAAATAAGAATGTAATAGACTCTGACAAACAGCTATGGTTGGTAAAGTCTTTCATGGACTTCTGAGTTTTTCAAACAGTAAGTGTAAAGTGTAGACTGATCTCAATAGCCCAGGAGGTGCAAGTTTGAGACTTGCTTCATGTTACTAGCTAATGGTGAGTGTGATTCCCCAAGCAGTGGCACACAATTGGAAGAGCATCACCAGGGGTAGAGCTGAGAGTAGCTGGCCATAAAGGATTTGCTGGATGAGTAACAAGGAACATGTCATCTGTCTTCATTCTCCACCTGTGGGACAGCATAAGGATTATTGGTGTGAGCTAAAGACATAAACAATTGATGTGTATAAAATGAAACCTGCTAAAAAAATATTAGAACATATCCTTGCATGTAAAGTACAGTACATGTATAATTTATTCACATTAAATAACATTAATGTATATATCAAATAAGCACATAAGCATTTCACAGTGCTTCTAGAACTGTTCGAAATGAACATTTCTGAGGTTAAAATAGTGTGTTCCATGCATTGTTTTAAGCTTTAATGCACTTTTGGAAAATAAATTACTCTTTTATAACAAGTGCTATTTAATTAAACATGATATGCATGATTAAGTTTTGTGCCAAGGTTATTTTACAATACTCACAATTGTGAGAGGCATTAAAATACAAAAAATGTGTTTGGTTCTAATACTCATTTGTTGCATTTATAACACCTCTCAGTATTATAGATGCATTCATATTTTACAATGAAATGTAACAATCAGGTCAAACTTAATTAATACCTCTAGAAAATATAATTTTAATTATGTCCTATTCACTTATTTTGCAGGGACTGAATTGTAAGAAATAGAATAAAACACAACACACCAGCCTTGGGATTTGCTTGAATTGTTTGGATTCATGCTGCACTTACTGAATAATGAACTAAGTGAATGAAAATGATTGTGCAAATTATTTTTTTAAAATCATGGTCACTTGCAGGCTCACTATGCTACTCCCCAGTCGGGTACTGTGCTGTGCCAAAAGACCGAGTTCTCCACCACAGCAGAATTCTACACTTCTGTAATATGCTTGTTGCACTGAGCCTCGTCACGTATACAGTATAGACTAGTGGGAAATCATACAGACTGTGTAATTGTATGGACCCAATGACAGGGCCAACAGAATGGAAATGTTTATAAAAATGAGTTGGTTTTATAGCATGTGACATTTAAAAATAACTACTAAAATTATTTAAAATTGATACATTGGTGTTCCCAGTAACTTCAAAGATTAAATACTGAGATTGACAGGAAGTTGTGGAAAAACTCACCTTGTATGACCTTATCTAGTACAGTGTGTTAAGAAAGATGATGAGGAACGAATGTACAAAAATAGATGACAGTTCTGCCACAGACTACTGCCCATGCATAACATGAATGTCTGATTGCTCACTACTGCATATACTGTACCGTATATATATATTTGTATTTGGGAAAACAATATCCCTTCCTGACCTGTCTGTGTTAAGATACTATAACATAAGTAGGATTACTTTCACTGTTTCTTCATGCAAACAACTTATATCAAAGAATTTAGTTTAAAGCGCTATCTTTTGTGGCCTTTGAACAATGTTCACCACCTTTCAGGTATTTTTCAGATATATTCCACTCTTGTCACCCTTATTAAGGAGGAGTATTATCTCCTTTACCCTTTTCTTAAACTGTCACATTTCATAAACAAGGCATTTTAGGGACAACCTTTTTGTGTGTCAGGTCATATACAGTACTTGTATGAACATAACAGCAGTTACAAATAAGAGGTGGCTGGTTGATAATCTTGCTCATTTCGTAATTAGTAGCTAATTCAATAAAGGGTCTCTTCCTGCCATTTCTTGAAAGAAGTTAGCATATCAGATTCAACAATATGGCTGGGTGGTTTGTTCCATACTCCTACAACTCTCTGGGGTAAATATGTGCCTCCTATTTTCAGTTTTGTTCAGAATGAAAGCCTGTTGCACTCTGCCGTGTTGTCTTACACACCCAGATATCATACTGAATGTACTGAATTATAGGTTATATTATATTATAGAATTATATTATGTCATACTGAATTATAGGTATGTTGCTGAAAAAAGCAATGAAACTATTAATAAGTGATAAGTGAATCTAAAAAACTGTTTACTCTAGATTGTGTTTACTGTTTTGTTACAAGTCTCAGGCAGAGGTGGAAGTAACAGGTAGCATTACTGTTTCTGTTAAATTAGGGAAAATAAAGATGATGCAGAATAGAGTTAGCTGTGGCTTCTGGTCTTCCTCATTTAATTTTGAGGTAAAACACATGGTAACATTTGACTGTATACCTGTGGCAACATTCTAACCAGCTGTCAAACTCTAGTACTACAGTTTGCTGTTTCTAATGGAAGTACTGTATATTGAGTTTTTAACCATGGCTGTGTGTCCCTTAAACAACATATTGAAGAAAATAAATAAGACCAAAAGCTACAGATAACTGTATCCTTTGTCTTTATATTGATTGTCCCATAATATAGACATGGCAGAAAAAAGCAATGAAATTATTAGTTGACAAAAGAATGTAAAAAACTGCTTGCTCTTGCTAGCTGGGAAAGGTACCGAGTTTCAGCATAGCTCTCTGCTGTGACTGCTGTGAATAATGATGTAGAATGTGATAACCTGCTTTTATATTCCTGTGCAGACAGCCAACAGCATTTTCTCTCATACTACATTGCTGTGATGGATGAACAGGCTTCTAGCCTTTCTCTTTGGCTGTCTTCCCGTGTGTAGCCACTGATTTATGGGTTGCAGAACACAGAACCTGCCATAACACCACTACTCTCCCAGCTCTGTGCAGAAAGTCCACTGAGGTCATCTTTGCCACTATGATTACCATCATGCTAGTTACTAAACAGACGGAACTAAAATGTTGTTTAGCCTCTAAGCTTTCAGTTAAACCTTTTATCTTAATCCGTCATCTTCCAGCAGGGAATTTGTCTGTAAAATGTGCCAAATTAACACCAGAAAGCAATCTGCTAAACTTTAGGACCTTGGTCATTTTTAATATCTCACTGAGCCAGTGCATCCTTCCAGTTGTAAAAAAAAAGTGATATAATGTACTTTTCATCTCATCAAACTCACTGTGGTGATGCATCTGCACCCATGGTGTAGTTTAATGTCCTGATTTAATGAAAAGATTTAATACCTTGATATTGACATCAGGGCAGGAGTTCTGCTCAATCTTGGGTAATCAAAGTACAACACTATTTCTCTCTGAAACAAAGGATGTCAAAATGTATTTCAAATCAACCATATTTTATGTTGCAAACAATGATTTTGCATATTTTATTTTAATAACATTAGAACAATTACAAATGAGAAATGTTTAGATAGAGCACCATGCAATTCTGAGGTCTTGTTATGGCAATGTCTCTCTCTTTCCTAGCATTAATCCCGCATCAGCAGGGTCCGCTTGTCGGCACACCAGCCTCCATTTGGTGGTTTGAACCAAATCTTTGAGCTGACGTTGCCATTAAATGCGACCGAGAAATACTCCAACCGGCGCATCGCTCTGCCCGCCGTCGGAGTGGGAGGGGGGGGGTAGGAGAACAAAGTAATGTAGCCAATTCATAGAGGGGGATTATTAGGAGGCATGGGAAATTTGGCCAGGACGCCGGGGTTACACCCCTACTCTTTTCGAGAAACACCCTGGGATTTTTAATGACCACAGAGAGTCAGGACCTCGGTTTTACGTCTCATCCGAAGGACGGCGCTTATTTACAGTATAGTGTCCCCGTCACTATACTGGGGCATTAGGACCCACCTGGACCTCAGGGTGAGCGCCCCCTACTGGCCTCACTAACACCTCTTCCAGCAGCAACCTTAGTGTTTCCCAGGAGGTCTCCCATCCAGGTACTGACCAGGCTCACACCTGCTTAGCTTCAGTGGGTTGCCAGTTGTGAGTTGCTGGCCTTGTTATGGCAATATGATTTTGCAATATAAATTATCTGTTTTGGAATCAGATGGATGGGCAGGGATTATAAAATGCAAATAAGTTTAGAAAAGCAAAATATTGACAGCTTGGGTTCTTCTTCTGTTGACTTATTTGTCTACATGTACAGTATTTATATAAGAATATCTTATATGCTTTAGTATGAATATATGTAATATTAGTTTCTTATGTTTCTTTTCTGATAATAAAACACTTCTGCAGCAAAAAAGAACTCAACATTTTACAATTTAGGGAGTAGAATTTAAGAACAGAAACAGTTACAGTTTGACTATATCATAGTGACCTAATGGAAAGGAATAGTTACTCTGAGCTACAATTTCAAATATCAGTGAAACATAGTGGGATTCTTCATTTAGGTTTCATGCTTGATTACACTAATCTTATTTTACCAGTTTTTGTTCCTTTTTTTAAGTGTATCATAGATCTTCATCATTCCATTCTTAGATACTAGTGTACAAACATTTTAGATGTTCAGCAATTACAGAATACAGAATGTTTCTTTTTTTACCAAAGTGTATTGCATGTGCATCTTAAGTATGTAAGTTTAAATAAAGGATATTTCATATATAGTACCACATCGTTCAAGATACTGCTGCTTGCAGTATTAAACCAGTGGCACTGGTTTCCTTCTCTTGCAGTTACTTTTTTTCAGTCTTCATAATGCACCTGAAAAGACACATCTTCATACCATCTTGGAGAATATTGCAATAAGATTCTTACAGATTACACTGAAAAAAAAATGCAAAACTTAAATATGTGTAAGGATTCATCTTTCAATGTTTGAGGAATTAAGGATATTAAGTGTAGTGCCTCCTCCTTTGCAGGACAGTCCTGAAAATGTTTTGGAAAATGTTGTTCTGATAATTGAAGAATTTAAATCTTCCTTCTTATATCCGGACGTTCTAAGACATGGTAATTTATCACTGTATTTTACTTTTATAAAAAAATAAATTCCCTTATCTTTGGCAAGCAAAGTGTTTTGCTGCTGGTGAAATGCCAGGAAGTCACAGAAATATGTTAGCTTCAGCAACTCAAATGTTATTACCTACAAAAACTTAGAAAGTAGAACACTAATAATGAGATCTTGACGATAAGAACTTAATATAATATTAGTTTAGTTTTATTATTCAATATGCTCTATATTTATTTTAACATACAGTATATTGTTTGTCATTGCCTTTGCTATTTAATTTTTTCATCTTCTATAGTACATGCACTGTTTTGATGTTATGCGCTAGGTATGTTTGGATTATTTTCAAGTAAGCAATTAATCCCTGGGTCTGATCATGTCTGTGTTTCGTCATGAAACATGCCTGTAAATTCCCAAGGCCAACAAACCTACAACTTCAGCTTTTTATGTTTCCTGGCATTACTTATTTAGTTCTAAGTTTTTATGATCAGAAACGGAGGGAGGATAAAGTCTAAAATATTACAATCTTGATCTAGCCTTTAGAATTCTATGTTACCAGGCAAAGACTCAACAGCAGATAAAATTTTGAGTTTATCTTAACAGGTGTATTGGATATATATAATAAAGGTACCCTGGATTTGTCCTTGTGTTACAGGGTTTAGCACAGCAAGCCTTATTAGATTATACACTTTGAACTTCAAATCTACAATATGCTGTCATTTGAACATTAATACATTTTCAGTCTGAAGTCCCCCATTATCTCATATGTCCTTTGTAACATAAGAATAGCTCAATCAATACTGATAGCTATTTAACAGGGGCTCGCAGAGTATGCCATACTACAGTGTTCTTCTTGTCTATAGGGTAGTCATCTTCAAGTCTTAACACTGTGTTAATAAAAAAGTCAAATTATTCGTTTTATTTTACAATACATAATCTGATAGTCAGTTCAAAAGGTGTGACAATTTTGTAAAGGCTACATTTCCAGAATTAGATACGGTATGGTCAGACTAGTACTCTAATTACGTTAGAAAGATATAAACCAGATTGCTTATTAAGTAGATCTTTCCTTTCTTTTTGCATTCCTGTTCATTGTGTTTGGAAAACACTTTGAATGTAGTGATATTAAGAGTGAAATAATTCTGTCATGACATTTAAACCATAAGCCAGCTGTTGACAACGTTCTAAGAGTTATTTGAGAGGGTGGGGAATGGCCTACGTAGAAATTAATTGAGACTTCTAAGCTGTGTTGAAAATAACTTAGATAGCAGCAATGTGTGCATCACTCCTACAGGTAATTTAACACTGATAGGCACAGAAAATAAATGAAAAATAGCATAGTGTGATGCCTCTTACTCGAGGAAGGAGAACAGAAAGTTTCCTTGTTGTTTTCTTCTTTACCCTTAGCAGCACTGGTCTAATATTTTGTGTGAATTAAATTGTCACAGGATACCTTCTCCCTCAGGACTTTACAGTGTAGAGAACCCTGTTACTTCTCAGTGGTTACTTCTCAGAATGCCACTTCTGACAGAAAAGTGTGCCGTCTTTGTGATAATTACCCTGTATAGTATTATTTTTTAGAGGATTTTACTTGAACACTCTTTTTCTTTAAATGATCAATTTGTAAACACTATACCATGATTTTAGATCAATTTAGAAAATTAATTGGTATTATGTAGCCAGGAATGGTCAGCTGTGGTCTTTTAGGAGGTGTATTTTTATTTCAAATAATATAATTTAATGTTTGTTTCCAGTGATGTCTTACCTACTATATTAAACAAAACCCATGGTTAATTCAACAATTCAACGTTATTTGTTATTATACTTCCACGGGTGCATAGTAAACTGAATAGTGTTTCTCATTAGTCACTCAGGTGGAGTATATAAATAGAACAGAAAACAAGACAATAGACAGTAACACAATAACAGTACAGTGTAATAACATAACAGTGTAATCAAAACTGTGGAAATATGCAAACAGAAAAGAAAACAACAGGACAAAAACAGTGCAAAAGTAATTAGGGGAACAGTGCAAAAATAATACGGTGATTAATAAATATTACAACTAGTACAGTTTTAAGTACAATTTCGGTTTACATTCAGTTGTCGTGTATGTAGTGGTGTTGGAGTACAGTCATTGTGGGTACAGGAAGAAGTGAGGAGAGATCATAGTATGATGGGAGGGAGTGGGGGCATCACCAGCTTGACGGCTCTGGGGAAGAAGCTATTTTGGAGTCTAGTTGTGTGCGACTGGAGCGTCCGGAACTTTCTGCCAGATGGTAGGGGGACAAACAAGTTATGACTGGGGTGAGTGGGGTCAGACATAATTTTAATGGCTTTTTTCAGACTTCTGGTGTTGTAGATTTCCTGGATGGATGGTAAGGCACTGCCGATGATGTGTTGAGCAGTTTTGACCACTCGCTGCAGACCCTTTTGGTCAGATGCGGTGCAGTTGCCGTACCAGACTCTGATACAGCTGGTCAGTATGCTCTCCACCGTACATCTGTAGAAGTTATTAAGGATCTGTGGATGCAGGCGTTTTTTCTTTAGCCTTCTCAGGAAGTACAGCCGCTGTTGTGCCTTCTTGATGAGTCTGGAGGTGTTGAGTGCCCATGTGAGGTCCTTAGAGATGTGAACACCTAGGAATCTGAAGTTATTCACCATCTCCACTGCAGACCCTTCGATGTAGATGGGGGAGTGGAATTTTCCTTGTCTCCTGAAGTCAACGATCAGCTCTTTGGTTTTGCTGATGTTGAGACATAGGTTGTTGGTTCGGCACCAGTCCGCAAGTTGTTTTACAGATGCAGCCATTCAAAATGCGTGAGGTATTTCGCGGCATACCCCGGTGGGCGTGTCACAGTATCACGCGGTATGACGCAGTTAACGTGGTGTCACGTGGTTAACTATCCGGCGTCGCCTTGTAAAACCGCCAGGGGGAGCTTAACCTCTCATGTACAGCATTTGAGCCTTTAATTTTGAACTGTGTATTACAGCATGTTAATCATCAGTCATTAAAATGTTGGTATATTTTATGAAAGCAAGATTGCTCAGTTGGACAAAAGTACACAACCTACCTTTATCAGAAATATTTATGCATCAAAGCCTTTACTGAAGATATTACTAATAGTATTAATAATGGATGACTTTAGACAAGCTTATCATTCAACTAGAGCTCAAAACATCACAAGGATCCTCAAGAGCACAGCAAAGAGTGTATTAAAAGACACTTGTATTTATCAACGCTTTCTTTTCCGTATACCAGATTTTATGGAACCACTTCAGAGGGGTGTCAGATTCCAGGAATCGGCACTTTAAAGGAAAAATACACACCGGTATTCCATTTCTCCCTAACGATTTTAAGCATCGAAGTATTTAACTAGCATGTGAAATAGCGTGTGAAAAAGTGGTAGTTTTAAGCTTTTCTGCTAATATAATATGGAATCGATATTGATTTAAATCGTGTTCTGATTTAAATCGCAAACGCGTGTTTAATTATATGTGTTTTTTAATCATAATCAGGCTAATGCAACATAAATTGATACAGTATCTTTGTCTTCTAAGCATCTTAATAAACTTTCAGCATAGCTTTCTACCCGTCAAGATTTATATTTCTTGGGATTTTGGGATCAAACGTGGAAGGATTAGATTATAATCGTTTTTATTTGTCAAATACGTGATTGTATTTCTGAATGTTATGTGACACCTACAGTAGTTCACTGCTTTAAATACATCGAATTAAGAAAGTTATGTGTAGCACTTTAGATCTTTTTTCTGAACCAGGGAAAATCTGATCATGTTTCTCTATAACAATAATAAAAAAAACTTTATTTTACATATCGCCTTTAAAAGTGGCATCTCAAAGCAATACAGTAGATCGAAAAACAGTTAAAAGGGACCAAATTAAATACCAGACAATCGCAAACGCATTTTCAATAAAATTATTTTATTCATTCAGCAGTTTGTGAGAGGAACATCCAGCAGGGAGAGACACACACACCGGTTTTCATTGACAAAATTGTTTTTTTTCAATTCCTTTTGTCTAACAGGAATGTTTTGTTTGTGGACAGACTGTTAGACAAGAGGAAAAGACCGCCTCCTCCTACGAAGCATTAATCGCGTATCTAAGGAAAATTGCAGTATACCTTTGTTCATGCACATCATTATACAGTACAGTATCTCAATTTGTATTTCGATAAAAAAAATCGTTTGCCCAGCCACTACTGTTGTTATTGTTTTTATCCTGTAAAGCGTTTTCTTTTTCTGCGTTTTCCATTTCCTTTTTCTGATCACTCGCTTTCTGGATACACATCTCACCTGTCCTGTTCTTTGTTTTCCTGGTTTGCTGATTATGCCTGCTGCGGTCCACTCCTACCCTCACACCTAAAGAATACTATTTTAAATTTCAGCCATATACTGAATGTTTAAGTTCCAAAATTAATATCGTTTATGGACTTCACACGCGTTGCAGTATGCTCCTATTCTTTTTATGCTCAGGCACTAAAATCTCCCTTCTGCTTTGTGTAAGGATGGTATCAAGAGCAATCTTAAGTGGTGAGAAAGCTGTGTTCAATGTATTTAAGGGACTCAAAAGTAAAAGAAGATGCTTCATATTGCTTGACTAATTTTAAAAACCAAGTTATAAATGCAGACGCTCCCTCGGTGCGCTGCTCTGGTGCGCCGGCTGTTACACAGTGCCTGTCTGCCGTAAGCGTTACAATATACATACCCAACACTGCTTGTACCCATCTGTCATGCAAATAAAACACCTTGAATTGAATTGAATTGAGGGGAGAGGGGGGGAATACTAAAGCCAATACTGGCTCAATACCCTCAATGGGCTTTGACGTGCTAATGCGTTGGTTTAACAGTCCGGGTGTGGCAGGCTTCCAATGTCAACTCGACTCGATTGGAAGACAATGAACGTATTTTAGCCCTAAATGAATTAATAGCAAACATGGTTTACATAAAATACATTTTTCCAAGAAAGTTTATAATAATACGATCTATAGTTGAAATCTGAGCCTACTTTAAAAATAAAGGAAAAGCATTTTCAGAGAGTAATCATGCTGTGTTTATGTAGAAAAAGCGATTAGGTTTACGAGCAATCTAATTACCTATTCGCTTAAAACGCTATTAAAAATTTACTCTGTTGCACACACACACACAATAGAAGCAGGCACCGCTGTCAGAAGGGAAGATATGTTCAAAATATCGCAAATATCGATCATGTTGCGATATTTTGAAATATAAAAGTCAATTGATTGTCCATAATATCGCTATTCTATTTTTTCGAAGAAATGTTTGTTAAAAGAAAAGTGCAGCACCAGCTGGATTCGAAAACACAACCTGTCAGCTGGTAGTCACGTCTACAAGACAGCTCACATGAACAGGCAGGCGAAACAGCCCTACACAGCCCTGTCGCAGCACACGAATACCGTTATTAAATTCTTTAGATACGCGATTCCATATTATATTCCCTTTTAATCAAATTCTAAAAGTATGCTTGTTGACTCCGGTATCGCGTTAGTTAAAGACTTCGAAGCTTAAAATGTTTAGGGAGAAATGGAATACTGGTGTGTATTTTTTTCTTTAAAGTACCAAGACCAGCTATACACTGTATGTTTATGTTCCAAAATTAATATCGTTTATGGCCTTCACACGCATTGCAGTATGCTCCTATTCTTTTTATGCTCAGCTACTAAGATTTCCCTTCAGTGGTAAAATTCAATACCTACAACGGGCACAGCAAAGACGTTTACTGTCTTTCCACGACAGACCAACGGACCACGAGTGCCCCTGTCGGTCAACCAATCACGTACTGCGGTGCCCCGCGTCATCTTGCGTCATACTGAGCGACGTCACCTGCGGTACGTGTCTGTAACGCGCACTTTGAATGGCTGCATCTGTATCTCCTCCCTGTCTCATCGTTGTCAGTGATCAGGCCCACGACTGTGGTATCGTCAGCATACTTGATGATGTTGTTTGTGCTGAATTTGGCAGTACAGCACAGAACTTGGCAGTCTTGAAGATTACATGTCTAGATTAAATAGAATGAGAACATTTACATCTTTCACCTCCAGTCCTCCATGTTCCCTTATGTCAGTAAACGTTGATACACAGTGTAAAGATAATGAACTTTCACATCAGTTTCAACATAATGTAAAGCTATAGAGATTGCATCCTCCGTGGAGCAGTTTGTGCGATAGGCAAACTGGAGAGGATCAAGTGTTTTTGGAATGCTGGCTTTAATGTGTGGAATAAGTAGTTTTTCAAAACACTTCATTATGATGGGGGTGAGTGCAATAGGGCGGTAGTCGTTCAGGCATGTGGGTGCTGATTTGTTTGACTGGCACGATGGTGGTTGTCCTTAAGCAGCTAGGTACAGTGGCCTGGGCAAAGGACAGGTTGAAGATGTCAGTACAGAAAAAGTCACAATATAATTTTCCAAGTGTTTAGAAATGTATGATGCAGGATTGAATTGCTACCTTTTCTCTTAATATAAATGTGTGTCAATATAGATGTTTGATATTATGAAATCACCAGTAAAACAACAATAAAATTACATCTTCAAACACTGCTTTTGCACTTTTAAACCTTGCTCTGAATAAAATATGTTCAAAAGTACTTATAGGGAGTCCCTTGTTATATATTTGCTTCAGGTGGATCTGGATCCATTTTGAATCATCCCTTCCTGCACTGAATTGTGCAATGAATTCAGATTTAAAAAGTCTTCTTAATTGAATGGGTCTTAAACTTTTTTATCTAATTCTGTTTTCTGATTATTCAAAAATAAAAAACGAAAGCATATGAGAAAGCATGCTTTCAGCTTGTCTAAAAACAACACCAGATAACTTGAAGGTGTTCTGATATAACTTAAAATGTTAAGTGATAATTTGCATCAGTTAGAAAAATGCTAACATAGTTTAACTAGGAAACACACTGGTGGTAAAAATATCGACAATGACTTTTAGCATGTTTTATCTTTGCTTCCACTTTGTGTCACAAGTGTAGTGCAAGTGACGATGCAGGTGCTGAACATGAGAAATGCACATTTGCTGAGTAGCCAATTGTATGTAAATACAGGTGGCATGCTGACCTTTCCTGACATTCACTTCACATCCCCTGTCCCCATCGCCAACTGTGCAACAGCTCCTTGGCTTAATCTACCTTTAACTTCCACTTCATCAAGGATCCCTTGGCTAAGCTCTTACTCCCTCTGCCATTTGAGCCAATGCCACATCTGCACCAAATTACACTACTTTCTAACCAACATACTTCTGCAACACTATAATTTTTTAAAAAATTTGAAAACGATGCTTTCTGCAAAGTCTTTCTACATGAAACAATACTTTATTTTAAATGTTTTTGTTTTCCAGGGAATATGGTGCAATTGACGATGTTGACATTGATTTGCATATTGATGTCAGTTTCCTAGATGTAAGTTATATTTTTTTTTTCATCTGAAGTGATATTTGGAATCAACATTACTAGCGCGTACTATAAAATATGTTAGTGTAAAGATCAAATTGCAATTGATATTAAAGCAGTATGGATAATATGTTTAGATTTCCAGTTTGTGTCAAGAATATGTTTTAGGTGGTGTTCTTAAGCAAAGGAGAACTGACTGAGATTTTTCATGTTACTGAAACGTTTCATATTCAGCATACTGTACCTGTTTAAAATGCTTTCAATTATTTGTTTTTAACAGGAAGAAATTGCTCTTGCCTGGGATGTAATCAGGAAAGAGCCTGTGATAGTGCGGTTACATTGTTCACTCACCCAGTATTTGAATGGCCCAGGTTAGACAATGTTTTTTAAAAATGTTTTCAGTTAATAATGTTCTGGATCATGTGTTCATTTTTTATACCTGCCAGCCTTATTATTAATTATAATTTTAACCCTTTAAATTTCAGGATTGGATTCATTAATTCATGGATTAATTTATCTTAAAAGTTTAAAACATAATTTAAAGTTGCCCATAAAGATTTGTCAATTAGTCCATAATACACAGATGCTTGTCATTATGGAATACCTAGTGAAACTTATCCCAGTGTGTTATATACTATATAGTAGGTTTTTAAATATTAAATTTAAATGTTTCTGTAGCTCCCTAAAACTGCACTTTCAGATTGCATTTTGAATCTGAACTATTGAAAATTTCAATAACATGAAAATTTCACTTAATAATAAAAGTTTTCATGTTCGGTAGATATTTAATGGACTTACTCAGCTTGCTTAATTAAACATATAAAATCCATAAAAATGTATCCTTGTGCAAGGTGATCCCTAAATGAGGATTCTTCCTAAATATTGTATCCTGAATATTGTGTTTAAACAATAATGACTTCTCTATTTTCAGTTCCGACAGTTGATGTATTCCAGGTCTCTACAAAGGAGAGGTTTGGACTCGGACATCAGTTGAAAAAGTAAGTTTATGCATAATTTATGCAGAAAATGATCTTTGTCACCCATTTAGAAAGCATGGTTTCAAAATTATCCAATATTGTTGGATTCATCCATTCATCCATTTTCTGACCCACATTATCCAGTACAGGGTGCTGGGGCGTGTAACCTGGCAAGCAACAGGTGCAAAGCAAGTTCACCTTGGATGGAACGCCAGTCCATTTTAGGGCACACACAGATACAAACACAAGACCACATACATTTACACACCAGGGTCAGATTTACAGCAGAATATCAACCAGTATGCCTTTGGACGATGTAAAGAAACCAGGGCACCCTGGCATATTTAAAAAAATATATTTTGCATTTCTGTGACTTGGAAAAATTGAATCATGCGTTATTCGAATTATATGAATTATGGTTCAATGCATATTAGACATAATAGTAATAATAGTCCTCATATGTGTTCTGTGGAATTGTTGTGGTTTAAGTAAAAAAGTCTATCTTTCTGTCTTTTTATTTGATGATATCCCATCTGTGCAAACCTTATTCTCATTCTTAAATATACCCAGAAAAAAGCTTCTAATTATCTTACAGGATCACTTGTATTTACCTTAGTGTGACTGAGTTTTTAAGAATTATTTATCTTTGGTTGCCTTATATCCTATGTAATTCATAAACAATTAAAGTACAGTACTACCATAATGTTGACACAGCACTGCCTTTTGCTTTCATCACTATTTTTTACACATTGTGGTGCACATTAGCATATTTGTATAAGAGGAATAAAACATTTTCTTCATATATATACAGTAAATGGACCAATATTTAGATGTACCAGTACCAATAATAACAAAAGGTATTTGGAGCTGTAGTGTTTGTCAGCATTAAGAAATCAAATTCTATGTATCTATATGTTAGTCATGAAGATGAAATTATATAAAACATTATTAAACAATATAAAATATCATTATGTATTTTCTTTTTTAAGGATAATGCAGACATTTGTCACTCAGCAATGGAAACATCAAAGTAAAGAAAAGATAAATTGCCCACATAGCAAAAAACAGACAGATAAGAAGGTGAAGTCTCCTCTGCACATCTTTTCAACTCTGCGCAGGTAAAGATATTTAATGTACTAATGTTCTGTTTTATAAATTTAAACCTTTGCTACAATATTTGTAGTTTAGACAGTAATTTAAAATATCTTTCAGGCAAACAGTTGAAAATGTTTAATGAGAATATTTTAGTGCATTTTGCATATTTTCAAAATTTTTCTATTTAACTGTATATTGTTTACAAAATTACAGCATATTTAAGTTGTTTTAACACTATTGAGAATCTCATTTTTGTCACATCTAAAAGCATTGATGAAGGCTCTCTGGAGTAAAGCAAGTATGATTTTTTGCAGGTGGTGTAAATTTTGTTTTTAGTTTTAGGCCTTGTGATCCATGAACAAACAAAAGTACTAATCTCAATATCAAAAGCCAGACAGTGCAAAGCCTGATACAAAAGACACTGCAGACTATGATAGCTTTGTGTTGCTGACTGTTCTCTCTTTGTGGCTTTGCTAAATTCAACAAGCTAATTTAATCTGTGTCTGTGAATGAATCTCAATGGAGGTTTCCAGTGGTGACATATCTTTTATGGGAAATAATCTTTTAAGCATGAAATTATAATTATGGAATAACAAGCAACACAGAAAACATGGTCAGGTAATGGGTAGTAATGCAGCCCAAGACAAAAGAATTTTAACACATTCAGGACTTCTTGTTTATCATTCCTTTTGTATGTTTATACTCAATATTAATTAATATAGTGTTAATGATTACCATTTGGGGCTGTGAAGGGTGGTAGTTTTGGGTTCATGTTCCAACTGTGGACATTGTTTTGTCCTCAAGCTTGCCTCTAGTCCACTCAGCCATATAAATGGATTCTAGCATTGCTGAGAGTAACCCTGTGATGTACTACTAGCATGATGTACTAGCTGGGAGAAACATACGCTCTCAGTCCACTTATAATTCAAAAAACAATTAATAAAAATTGAGATATAGTCCAACCAGATGAACCCCTAGTTTCAGCAGGGAACTTGTAAAAGTGGAACTTTTTTTCTCTTTTATATCATGAAATTCCAGATCACCAAGCTATCCTCCGCCTGGATGTGGAAAGAGTAAAACAAAATTGAAGGCAGAACAAGATGGAGTGTCAAAGTCTCATAAACTGTTGCGCAGGACTTGTTCAAGTACAGTTAAGGCAGAAGATGGAATTGCCAACAAGTCCCATAAACCTCTGGGGCGCTCTCTATCAAGTGACCCAAGGGCTGAGCAGACAGTGGCCTTGAAACCCCACAAAATCCTGAACCGGCCCTGTTCTGCCTCTTTGAAGCAGGATGATTGTGCCTCTTTGAAGCCTCATAAACTTCTACCAAGATCATGTTCAGGAGATCCCAGATGTGAGCACAACAGCAACCTTAAGCCCCACAAACTCCTGAGCAGATCTTGCTCAAGCACTATTCGGACAGAGGAACTGGACGGACTTAAGCACCACAAGTTGTTAAGCCGGTCCTACTCCAGCAACACCAAAATGGGCAAAACCGAGCTCTTCAAGGAGCCTGTTTCTGAGGGCAGGCGACTCTCTCTTACCTCAGGGCTTATTGGCATGCTAGCGCCATCTTTGTCCTCTCAGCCAACTGTAAGTACTGAAACCCAAAGATGCTATATGTTTCACACATTTGATTGTGGAACCGGGAAGTATTTGGCTTATCAAGTTCATGCTTATACACATTCCAACAGGGAGTTATTGTGATTTTTAGCATAATGTAATTTTGCAATTCTTGGAAATGGGTAATATTTTGTTTTTCTTGAAAACAACTCAGAATGTATTTCTTTTCCCCAATAAAAAGTAAGTTTAATTAGAATTGCAAAAGAGCATTTCCCAAAAATTAAACGTGTTTTCGCCATCGATTGTGACAAAAGTTTGAAATATCCTGTTTAAGTTTACACCAGCTCAGCAAAAGCCATTACTGTAACTACACTCTAGTCTGCATTTTGCTGTATAACATGTTTTAAAGTTGATAATTTGGTAAATGTGCTCCTTTAAGTAATAATAACTCACAGTCTAAATTGGTCTTCGCTAAGTGTAATGTAACTAAATATAGTGTACTGAATTTTTCAGTCTTGCTCAAATTGATAATACTACAGAAGATGTTTATTTTTGCAGGTGTACATTTTAGATTCAAAGCTAAAAGTTGTTTTAGCATCAGTAATGTTTTGTTATTTGTAGTGTTTGGTTTATATATTTTGTTATTTTTATTAAATTTTACAGAGAGTAGTGAGACAGTAGTTCAAGTAGTGAATGAAGAAGATGGTGATCAAAATCTCATGTATAGTGTGTTGACTTTACCATTTCTGCAAGAACCTAAATCTGCCTTTTTTACGTTAGTCGTACAATTTTAAGACTGAGAATATTATCATTATCATTGTAGCCAAACTGTGGAGCAAAGTCAATCCCAGTGAGAGATCGAGGCTTTCTTGTTCAGGTAAGTTCTAGTAATAATGCTTCTTGAACTAGCCTTAACTTTATAAATATAAATTGTTAAATTTATTTTCGTTTGCCTTTAGACCATGGAATATGCTGAACAGAGAATACCAGTACTTAATGAATATTGTGTGGTATGTGATGAACCACATGTGTTCCAGAATGGACCAATGTTGAGAGTGAGTATTTTATTTAGTTATGTTTAATGATATCTTGGACAATAAATCAGAATTAGTCATTTTGTCAGCTTTGTACAAACTATTGTGTTTCTAATATTCTAAATTCTTTGAATCAATAGATTTACTAAATAATGATATTTCTGGGGACCAAGGACATCAACAACAATCATTTACTGATCTCCTGAGGTGAATCTGTAGACACAAAAAGACAGTACAAAGTAGAAATTGTACTTTTATCATAATAAATGTGTTGGAAGTGAATATATAACTTACATTTTATGGATATTTTAGCTTTTCTAAGAAAAAAAAGTGCATTTATCTTTCCAACTCTGATAGATTTCTAGATCTCAGATCCAATATGCATACAGTAATACTGTATATACTGTATAGGGTATCATATCATAGGGTATCATTATCAAAATTAGGGTATTATAGGGCCTGTCTTACAAATTCCTGTTTGATTGCATCAAAAACAAATTCAGATGGCTTTACAGTTAGATATAACCTAGAAACCAATTCTAATTTAGTTTTTTGTTGCTCAGTTATCATAGGAAAACATGTTCACACTATCACAGAGTAAATGATTTTAATAGAAGAAATGAAAAATGTGATTTTTATAATAATTGTTCTAGATTCATATTTTTTTGCAGTTTAATGAGAAAACTATTGTTATCATTTGGTTTCATCCAGTGACAAAAACACGGTGGTGAGCAGAGAGTGATTTTGCTAACAAGGACATGGGGATTTTCATTAAAATACCACGCTGCAAGTGACAAGAGTCCAGGGTTGTATAAATTAGGTGTTTTAATTATCACTAGTCAACTTGGAATGAAAATGTAACCTTTTGTTTTAAATAGATAAATGCAATATTCCACCGATTCTGTTTCTACAACCATGCATGCAAACACTTAAAAATTTGTCTCAAAGCAAAACCAGATGATTATGAAATGTTTTAGCACCACCTTTAATAATCCATTATGTTATCACAGAATATTTTGACACAGGTTTACACAGATTCATTGGAAATTGTTTTGGTAGTTTTAATGGACAGTATATTTTCCTGTCATTTGGCAATTTTTGCAGTTTTGCAAATTCACAATTAACAAAGCCTAATGTACACTAGTGGTGTTTATTAAAGGTGCTATTAGAAAAGTTAATAAACTTTTTTTGAAAGAAAGTTCTTTTTTTTTCACATGCATCTGACATCTGCCTGACAGTCCTCTTGTGTGCTCTTTTTTGTTGGTTCTGCAGTTCACCCTGGCAGCCTGTGCAGCATATCAACAGTTTTTTTTGGTGCTTCAAGTATTTTGAAGGCTTATTTAATTTGGAAATGTGTATGTTGAATTTTGCATTTCATGAGTATCTGCTGGAGCTGTGCTTCTGGAGCACCAACATTCTAAATTTGAGAGCTCATCTCCAGTGAGCTATGGCACAACTTAAGCAGAGATTTATGTCTGTGTATGATGGCCATGTGCCCCAAAACATCTATGTGCTACATTGCCAGTTTCGAAAATCATACTTCTCAGTATGGACTCCTGAGTCACAAAACATACATTTCTCTAGTACAGGAAGGAGAGAGCTTGTACTGACTCATCATTGCATTGTCCATGGATACACTAAAACATCCATAAAGAAATGCTTCAGACATAGAATGACACAGGGCAATACAAGCAGTCCCATAAGTTTAAAAGCAGCAATATTCTTCATTCATCTTGAGTGTATAGCTTTTAAATATATAGCAATTACAGCTACCTTTAAGTAGGTTCAGGTAAATATCTGTATCATAATGAGTGAAAGGTGAGTGCTTTAGGTGAGCTAATTTATACAAGGCATTGTACAGCATTGTTGGGAGTTTGGAATTATTGTATTTGCAGGGATTGTCTGCTTGCAATAACCAATCTCCATGAACAAATGTGTAATTCTGAAGCATTTTTATAGCATTAGTGATACTAAATATTTTTACTAATAAAAAATATTTTACTTATGCTAAAAAAAATGATTTACAGCTTTAGTTTATTTTTCTCTTTTCTATAATTGTTTAGAAATCTTTTTTCATTGCCTTGATATCTGAATTTAAGTTTCCAAAAATCTGTAAATCTCCTTGCCAACACAGAGGATTTGTATTGATTTTTTTAATGTCTTAATATTATAGGGATATGTATTGGTGTATTCATCAACTTACTTTGCAAATACAGTAGAACTCTCTAGAACAAAGGTTTGCAAACCACTGTTTTATATTTTATATTTCAGATTTTTGTGACAATAATTTTGTTGTTTAATATCAAGATTTACTCAATTCAGGGGAGCTGTCATGGTAGTATTCTAGAAAGCAATTCTGACATGTCTGGTACCAAGAAGTCAGATTAGCTCATTGCTGTAAAGCAATACCTAACCAAACCTGCTTCCTCCATTGTCATCTAAAGGGCTTTGAGTGGCACCAGCAGTGGTGAAGTTTCTTCAGTGCTTTATTCAATACATCTGTCTCTCTATGCAAGAACCCATGAAAGACATGTTTGATGCTATTTGTGAAATAGTCTGCGTAGTGTTATGTTCAAGTGCTCTATTCTAAGGTGATTGTACAGTATTGTACCCTTTTCACATTTTCATTAGCATTTGCATTAGCTAATTAATAAATGTCAAATACCTGAGTCTTATATAGTCTTATATTAGTTGAGGTCAATACAACAATAAGAAACAGTTCAAACAGCCTGTCTAGAAGGTCTTACATAAGTGATAAAATACAAGAGACTCCCAGTAATTACTCAGTGATTCTGAGTGACAGTGGACTAGGAGCTTCTCTTTGGGGTTAACAAGACTCCATGTGAAAGTATTTTGAGATTTATGTAGAAAATAATGAGAATGCATATCCTCAATATGTGACTGTGAGTATGTTCCTCACATCTGGAGGTCAACGTATTTAATGTAAATAATAGATGTAGCAACAGTTATTGGAATTTAATTCTGTATTCTGGTTTCTTGTTATCATGTCTCAAATATATCAAACCACAATTAAGTTTATTTAAAGAAGTATGTTTCACAGTTTTTCCATTTCTGACATCTGATCTGTGCAAGGCTATTAGTAATAAAGTTCCTGTAAAACTTAAAAAGTGTGGATAACAATGAGTTATCCAAGGTCTTTAAGCCTGTGATTTGGACTTCATGCCTGTAGAATATTGTGGAGTATTACCACAATCTACACTACAGTTATGCAAATCCATTTCTGCCTTGACAAAGTGAACAGGAGATAGCGTTACAGGACCTGAAAGAGCACCATGCAATGAATTAACTGGCCAATTTGGCATTCATGGAGGTATTCACTTCACTTCAATAGTCATGATTTGATCAATGTTATCCCAAGAATGTTTCAGAATCAACAATAAAAATGAACCAGACAACCCAAATAGAAATGAAGACAAAATGCCTTTATAATAAAGGGCAGGAGAGGCACTTGGATATAGGGTTGTGGAAATCTGGAGCAAACTACCTAGTCATGTTCTTGAGGTTGATACAATTTCTTCTTTCAGCATATTTTAAAATTACTGGAGTTGGCACTGGGTCCGGCAGTTTAGATTGACTTTGCCTGTTCCATTCAGGAAAATGAATAACTCTTCTCTGAAAAATCATCCTGAAGCCTTCTTTATTCAGTCTAAAGGGTTTCAGTTCTGTTCATTTATACCCTGTATGGTTCATATACTGTATATTATGTGAATGGTCAAAATGTCCCACTTCTGCTTTCTTAAACCATGAAACGCAATGTCCTGCATCAGTGTGAGGGTATTCTATTAATATAGACTTTATGTGATGTGATGTTTAATTACACCAGCAAAATAATAGTCATAAACATCTTCTATCTTAATTTTATGGCAGGAGCTGAAGTGTAAAATTGATTAATTCTATCTTACATCTTAAAGCTAATGTAGCATGACCATGGGTTTTTAGCACTCCCCCCAAAAATACATAATAATACATAATAATGAAAATTAATATTTATTGTAATTGGTGGTCGATGAACCATTTTATGAATTATCTTTCCTGTGCAGTATCACTTGGAATGTGCAGAGCACTTTGCAGTTTACTGTTATTACATGGATATGTTCTAATATTTATCAACACATTTATTTTATTTTATTTATCTGCTTGATCATGAACTTCTTTTTTAACATCTTAGGCCTCAATAATGCTATCTGGCATTATGTTTTTATACAATACAAAAATAAAATTTAATTCAAATCTGGAAGTATGCACTTTCTTCATGCTGAGTGCATAGGGGTTTAAAATCAAAAACTGTATCTTTGTTAATTTCACTTAATTTAAATGTAAAATTGTGCAAGTTATGAAAGGGACACATCTCCAAGCAGACAGATAAATTATACAAAGCGGTCATCAGCATGTCCAAAGACTGCGTTTATTTTGATGCAAAGACATCACAGAGTACAATCAAAGAGCAATTAATGAGATATTAGTACCACAGCTGTTCATTGCTGTTAACTGGAGCATTTACTTCCATCTGAAAAGCTAAAAGATATTGGGTCTCTTTTCATAGCAATAATAAGAATGCTGATGATGAGGTTGATAGTGATTGTGACCATTTTTTAATTTATACAGATGTTTCATGACACATCTCAGTTTTATGACAGGATTAAAAAAGCACTGGCATAGCATGTTACAATTTTAGCACTCTAAAGCACTATGTATGTCACCATACTGTATTCATAAATATATAACTTACATTACATAAGCAAACGTAAACAATTATTTACTGTGTGATATCTTTACTACTGTATTAAATATTGTGTGTAGCAATATGGGAAAGGCATTAGCAGAATGACTCCTCAAACACGAAAATCCAATTGCCAAGCTCCAGTCCAAGAATTTCACATCACTACTTTACAGTACTACACAACAGAGCTAAAAAAAAGTATGCTATTTTTTTCTTTCACTTTCTGCATTGGTGATGTATTAAGGAAAACAAAAAATGTACCAAAATACTTTTAACATTAGTGTGTAGTCTTTTTAAGTCCTAAAACCAACACTCCTGCTTTTTTATAGTTACCCTAATGGGAAAAAAACATTGAATATCCATTAACTCACTCTATGGTGCACTTTTCAAAAACACATCCCTAGCATTACCAACGTATCTCTGTATTTATCTTTGGGAAGATAAGTGTAAGAGCACAAGTAAGAGGTGAATGCTCAAACTGGGTCGATGTAATTAGTGGAGTGCCAAAGTAATCTGCACTGGATCCATTGCTCTCCTCAATTTATATCCGTGATCCAGATTCTGATGCACTTATGTTTATTTTAGATACTACTGTATATACAGTATTTACTGACCAGGTAAATATACAACTGTCCAGATGTTTTCCATTTTATTATGGACAATTGCAGAGTATTGCATGCCCTTAGTTTTCAAGCTTGAACTGGTAAGATCTCTTGCAATATTATGTACAGTTTTGTCACCACATTATTAAAAAGATATTGCTGCTCTGAAATCAATGCAGAGATATCTTACTAGATCCATTCTGGGGTTTAAGGGGATGTCCTACTCTGACAGGCTGAATAACTGAATCTTTTTAGTCTTCAATAAAGAAGACCAGATGTAAATAGAAATTCAACCCAGTGGACATCTTCAGAATATACAGGCAAATGCGAACTAGGGAAACTGTGGATGTGTAATTAGAACCATGAATAGGAGGCACTACTTTAACAAGTGTTGTGGAAGTATGGAAGCTACACAACTACTGTCTGTTGTTGAATCCAATAATCCAAGAATCAGCATTGATGAGTGCATTTCAAACTACAATAAAAGTAAAATGTATACAGTAACTTGTAAAACCTCAATTCACATTACAAAATAGAGGACATTTCCAGGTATTCACAGCGCCATGTTCTGCGATTCAGAACGAGGCTTCAAAACATCCGGTGACGTGCTGCAGCCTTATCACATTGTAAATATATAGGCTTGTGAATACACCTCTTTTAATCCAATAGAAATATTGCTTTCGATTTCGAGACGGTTTTGCCAACAAATACTACTTACTTGTTAACTCAGACCACATTGGAACTACAATGTGCTATCTGCGGCACAACTTGTACGAATTTGCTCGTACATCACATTACTTTAGTCATCATTGTGACTAGTGAGCAGGAAGGGATGCATAACATCGCAATTCATGGGAACTCAAATGCGCATTTGTGGCAACATGGTAATTTACAGTACGTTTACAAAGTTCATGATTTTGTGCTTAATTTAAAATTTGTTATTTTTTTCTATAATGTTTATGAATTTATTTTGTTACCAAGATTTGATAACTGGTCATAGAAATTGCAGTCTTCTAAGGATTGGCTGTATGAAATCCCTGGATTGATTAGCTTCTAACAACCAAATGGACTAGTTGGTCTTTTATAGTAAGAATGGTTTATAGAGAACTTTTTAAAGGCTTTGATTTCTCACCAAGAATCCTGTGCTTTAGAAAAAGATTACTGATTAAAAATGCTAACCAGTATTTGTAACAGTTGTTTTTGTTTGTAGCCCACAGTATGTGAGCGAGAGCTGTGCGTGTTTGCTTTCCAAACACTGGGAGTAATGAATGAAGCTGCAGATGAAATTGCTACTGGAGCACAGGTACAGCATGATTATTTTTTTTTAATATTTTTTATGCTGAGTGACAAGAGGCTCAGTTGATACTGTGCTGCCACAGGACAAAAATGTGTATTGTAATTTAAATTTAAGAAGTATTGATTTTGGTATCAGGAAATACCAAAAATCAGATCCAGACACCAGCTTGCTATGCAAGTAAATTTTAACGGTATTACACCTCCTATAGTCAGGGAATGAAGATTAGACACGCATTCTTCATTAAAATAACAAATCTAATCCCACAATTCCCACACCTGCCAAAAGCAGAATAGCTTCCAATCCTACTGTAAGAGGAATGGGGAAACTCAATAGAGCTGGCAGCCCAGTATGTCATGTCCAGTCACAGTCTGTCTAGCAACAATGTTTTATATGATGTACAGTATGTCTATGTCCAATAAAATGTTTTATTGTACATTCTGTAAATGTTGTGTTAGTTGCATCTGCTTTGACACCACTGGAGTTAATCGCTAATGCCAATAAAGCCCTTTGAATTTGAATGCGGAGTGTAAAACAGCATGTAGTTTCTTGGTTTCTCTAATTCATCTTGGTAACTCAGGTGGCAAGCTTAAAAACAGACATTAATTTAAATTACAGCACAACTGCACAACACAGGTGTTGGCAGACAGAGGAGAGAGAGAGCTTTTCCTTGAGGTAGGCCGAGGCACCTCTGCCAAAAGTAGCGTCTTGCTGACTTCGTTTTTTAAAAACATTCTGCACAGTTTGTTCTCATGACATCTGGCAAGTTAAACAAGGGGAAAGTCAGCGCATTCCAGCTAGAGTTTTTGTTATATCTGAGAAAACTCTGATATTCTGGAGGTCGACAAAAAGAGTCCAACAGTCTAATTTTGTTGATCAGGCAAAAATAACAGTGGGCTCGTGAACACAAGATTTCTTCTTTTTAGGAAGAATATATTGGACAGAATTCTGCACTTTATGGACACACTCTCTCAGCCTGGCATCTTGGACAAAAGTTCCGACTTGGACTGTTGCAGTCACGTTGGTTGTAAAAGTCAGATTGCGAATTTAGATGGAGAGATTGAGAGAGCAAGTGGTTAGCCAATGGAGATGTTGGGCTTGTTTATAAGGGGCGACAAAAGTTAGTAATTAGCTGAGATACCATAAGGTTTGGTTATCCAAAAGACAAACTCACCTCCCTTATTTTCCCACACAAAAAGAACACTAAGCCATTCTGTGACTGAGATCATGAAGAGGGGCCTCTGTGTGCATTTAGAGAGAGGCTCCAGGCTGCTTGGTAAAGGCACACAAAGATTATAAGAAATTTTTAATAACACTTAATTAAAAGTGAAATAATAGGCCTTGTTGCTACAGTATTTCTACTCTCCTAAACTGTAGTAGACAAAAAAGATGTGTAAAACGGTGCATTATTCACTCTGCAAATTTTAGTTTATGCTTTTACCTGTAAGTGGGTGCTCATTCAGATCTTTCAGTTCACAAGCACATGTGGAATTCCAATATCCTGTAAATGCAAGTATACAAGCCACGTAATTCAAATTTCAAATACTTAAAATACATCTTTATTATTCTTATCAATTTGCATTTGGCAGTGCTGATAAAGAATAGATTTTGAAATACAGAAGGTAAATGGTCATCTTATCTCCAAATTAACCAAGGTTACCTTTGAGTGTTGCCAACTGCCAAACTGATGAGTAATATCCAACATGCATCTACAGGTATACTTGGAAAATGTTAGCAAACAACCAAATGCAAATCGATCCCTTTTTTTTTTGCAAGGTTATGCTGAGAAGTGTGTGTATTCTTTAGAAAACAGACATTTAAAAAAAGTGTCCTGTCAAGATTACATCTTGAATATTGCAGTTTTACAGCAGATAACCACATTCTAGATAGTAATCTGTAATATAATTTATTAACATTTTAGCTGTTTTATCTATGTTTTAACAATGATCATTTTAAATTTTACTGTATTAAAATTTTAAATGATCATAGTGTTGTGGACATTATTATAGTATTACAGTATATCCCGTAGTCAATCGGCTGATCTTCAGAAGGTTAGATCAGTTCCTGAGTACTATCTTCTTTACATTTGCTATTGTTACGACCCCAAGTGTCTAGGGGTAAAGGGGTGTAACATTTAGGATAATTCTTTTGGAAGCAGGGGGGTTTTGGTGAGGGACTAGGAAGCGTGATAAGAAGGGTAAGGAACTAGAGTGGTGCCAAAGGAAAGAAAATAACAAACAAAATGGAGCTGGCTAGGACAGTGAGGGAAAGCTAATCTGACTACAAAAGAAAACCCGAAACACACAGTCTTCGGCGTCTTCAACACCCTAGCTAACCTGCATTGACTACCCAAAACCATACAAGACAAATGGCACTCACCCGTACTAAACTAGTGTACTAATACAAAATCAACTAAGTGTGTAAGTGTACCCAACAACCTAAACTAACCTTATATACAAAAGTTCACACAAAAACACAAGTGAACCAGGAATACAAATAAGGGAAAACAAGAGTAATCAACAGGAACAGGGTACAAAAGAACACAAAAGGTGAACATGTAACACGTTAGGGCAAGGTAATGGCAAAACAAGGATAAACACACAAACAAACAAAAGTACAAAGAAACTAACAGAAAATCAACAAAACAACAAAGCCGAAGCTATACGAAAATACACACACACAAAGCAAAACAAACCAACGAGCAAAGCAAAGCAAAGCAAAGCAAAGCAAAGCAAAGCAAAGCAAAGCAAAGCAAAGCAAAGCAAAGCAAAGCAAAGCAATAACCAAACAGGACCGAAGTCAAACGAAAGGCCTCTCCTTGCTGAAAACCTCCATGTTATATGCTGAATAAGATGTGTTCTGATTGGCTGAGAGCTAATTGATGATGACGTCATACTGAAAGTGTGGTGTAATGGTGGGCCAATGGGGAAGGGAGAACAATCAAGGGTCAACAGTGTGGACATAATAGAAAAAACACACACCGGGACGTAACAGCTATGCCACACTGACTCATGAAAAAAATCAACTCCTCAGGGAAAAAAAAACTTTTTTAACAGATTTGTATGCTGATGTTATGTTATTGGTGGCAGTTTACAGAGAAAAATAAAGCTCAGCTTTTACATAAAGAAGCTCTTTTGTGTTAGTTATTTCTTATTCTTAAGATGTATAGGGCACACATTAACTACATTTGTATAAATATGAAATAAACAGTTCTTTAATTAGTTGCTTACTGAAATGTGAATACTAAATAAGTCCAATGCAGTATATTCAGTTTAGTCTCCGTGTTGCCATAAACCAGATGTTACACTTTCTGCTTAGAAGTCACGTACACTTTTCTTTTGATTTTCCTGCAGGTTGTTGATTTGTTGGTCTCCATGTGTCGATCAGCCCTGGAATCCCCAAGGAAAGTTGTGATTTTCGAGCCATATCCTTCAGTGGTTGATCCTAATGATTCTAAGACACTGGCCTTCAACCCACGGGTATAATTCATAATCCTTCTTCTGCTGCTTCTCCTTCTGTCCTCCTCCTCGTTCTTCAAAATAGAAGATTGGGCACAGCCACGCATTTTTAACTGTGCTTGGGATTTCAGCAGATTTACAACTTTGGAGCCAGTTGTGTTGAAATTAATTGAATAGTTTACAGTTTACAACAAAACGCAAAATGGCTAAGTAACTTGACTCCATGTACTACTACAATATAGCTCCTACAAACTTTATAAGAGTGGTGTATTACTCTTTATTAAAAAACTCATTAAAGACATCATAAAGAAATGTAGTGATAAATTGCTGCCATTCAATTTTCACGTATAAACTACTGTGTAATCCTTTATTGTCTATCCTGTGCACAGAGAAACTTAATATATTTCTTGGAACTGCACAGGGAATATTTTCCACCATATTTTTACATGGTGTGCTTGTTGTACACAGCTAATATGTATTTTTTTTTTCATTACAGAAGAAGGACTATGATCGGGTGATGAGAGCCCTCGATAGCCTTACATCAATCAGAGAGATGACACAGGTAATACTGCAACATTTATATACTTATAGTTCGATAGTTTTTAGTGTTTAATCTACTTTGCTACATTTTTTGTTATCAAGTTACAAATTGATTAAATTATCTCACTACCATTGTCTGTGGTCAGTCATTTAAGATAACATGTTATTAAACATTCATTAAATATTGAAAAATACAAAATACAGTGTTTGTAATACTATTTTTTGGAGGAGAAACAAGTTTTCTGTAATTATAAATAGGTGTCAGATAAATAGCTACCACTGAATTATGAATTTTTAATTTACACGTCATTCAGTCAGTAAATATACAATTATATCTAAATTATTACCCATTTGTCTTGCTAAATACACAACTGTATATAATTATACTAAAATACTTAACATAATGCTAAATATTAATACATGCCCAGACTTTCAGCACACGGAATAAAATAAGATTTTTTTTTTTCTTTTGCAGGCACCATATTTGGAAATAAAGAAACAGATGGATAAACATGATCCATTGGCTCACCCCCTTCTACAATGGTATGGAATCTGTTGTTTTTTCATAAAATTAGGGAAGACTGAAGACAGGAGTTTCAAGGGAAGATGAATTCCAAGTGTGAATAGCTATCATTTTGTTTCCCTGTGCTTGTAAACAGACAGACTTTAACTCTGCATAAGGCTATTCAAAAGGCAATCAATAAAATTACCTTAAAATATTGGTACTTGAATTTTTACAGCTTCAATCAACAGATTCTGCAAATTGTTACACAACTTGGTAAAACGTAGCAGCTAGGTAATACTAATGGTCAGGAACAGACTATGTCATGAGCTAAGTTGTTCTGGGCTTTTTGTTCTGGTTTTACAACCTGCATCCCTGTGAACTATCAGTTCTAAAACAGCAGTAAGATTTCTGTAAAATTCTTGTTTTGTTGGTAGCATGAAGATGGTGGGTGGGTGGCAGAAGGCAGCATGGCAGATTATAGAAGTATTACAGAAATCATTGAAATAATATCATGGGAACAGACCTGAAAATGTGTGGGCTGGAAATTAACGATTAAGTAAGAGTTACAGTAGGTCAACAGTATCATTGGAGGAGTAATTAATAAATTGGTTACAACTATAGAACACAAGACTTTGGTGAAGCTGTACAAAACTGTCTTTAGGCAGTATCTAGAAGCCTGTTTTTAATTGGTCAAATAGTCAAATAAAAGGATATAGATAAGACTTTATCTTGTGTATAGGTCTATACCTCTTGTGTGAGATTGCCTGTAAATCAATGTTGTAAAGTTAGGGCACAAGTGATGTTTTTATGGAGTAAGGGATGGTGTTTAACTCTTAAAAAGCAACTGTGAAAATAATATCAAGAGTGTGGATTAAATAAATTTAATTGGAAATTGCTGTTATTTTTTTCTCCAACGTCTTTCTGAGCTAAAGCAAAAGTGGTCTGGCCCAAGAAACCTGGACTGGAAACTGCTGCTTACCTTTGAAAATAACTCCTACTAAAATCTCCTTGTAATGAATTATGTTGTTTGTTGTCAACTATTTTAATTTCCTTTGAGTCAAGACTATGCATAATTCATCAGTTCACTCTACTTAAGACTCTACAGAAAAGGCCCAGAGACGGACAAGAAGTCTTAATTACCTGGTCTGAAAGTGAAAGGTTTTAGTGACTTTAAGTGAGATTTATCACTGAATAAGCTAAATCTTTTTAGTGTTATTAGATGACCTTACATTTCCAGTGAATATACAAGATTAATTGCAGTGTTTAATTCAAATTCAGTTTTATTTATTTTTCATCCAACAGAATGCAAGGACATACAAAGAGATTAAGGAAAAGTAAGATATTTAGTAAAATTAGATAATTATTTAGTAAAAACACACTTTTTCTTCCTGTTTGGAACAGGCTGACATGTCACTTGATTAGATGACAGACAGTTATTCTTATAAATTATTCTAAAGTGGAAACATTTGATTTTTTTATTGGAAAAAAAGATTAAGGGCAAGAGGAGAACCATTCAACACATATTTTTTTATTGAATTCTGCATTTTTATGTACCTCTTACTTTTCCTGAGGTTAGGCTTGCTGTTACTTTATTGAATATGTTTAAATGAGAAAGCAAGGGACAAAAATCTTGGAATCTTGCTATGAACATCCAGTGAACTAATTAATTTTCCTTTTCTCTAGGGTGATATCCAGTAACAGGTCTCACATAGTCAAGCTACCAGTACCCAGAGTAAGTCACCTCTTCATTTGAGTTTCTACCACCAGAATTTTAATCAAAGTTGAACAATTTAGAAAAGCAAAGTAAAACAGATTTCCAAACATATGTTCACTGAAAATCCATTTAAATTTTCTTCATTCAAAATAAAATTAATCAAATATCAACATAGAAATTGTTTGTTTATTATATTGTTATATATGATTGATATCACTGTATGCTACAGTATGTTTAATATTATATGCAGTTGGGCAAAGGAAACTTTGTTGTCCAGGTAAATATTTTTATATATATAGTATATGAACACAATGGTGTGACTGCTAATAATAACAGTCTATTATTACCCACTATACAGCACCTTAGACGGATAAGTTAGATATTATCATTTGAATTGTATAGATTGTGCAAGTCTGAAGTGGCATTTAACAAGGACACCTTTACTCTTATGAAAATCACTATCAGATGTTCAATTATCAAGTATTCAAGCAGTAGTCAAAGAAGACATCTACAGTACACTACAATGTCTTGTCACCATACTGATACCTTAGTTTGGAAATTCTTATCCAGAGGAAGAGTGCCACCAATTGGTGAACCATCACCATTTATAGCAGCCAGTTTTCCTCTGGGGGTCTCCCATTCAAGTACTAGTCAGGTCCAGCCTTTCTTAGCTTCTGGGATCAAGCTACAAGGTGGAAATGTTAGTAATGTATTGAAATGCTGTCTATTTTGTCATACTTGAGATTTGCTCAGAATTATCTGGAAGGAAATACTTGTGTAGGTGTTTAAAGACCATTAAATCATATTAATAAGTAATTGCTAGCTCTCCACTTTTGATTTTTAAAATTTAATCCAATTGTGTTCCCTGAGAAATAATAAAAATTTAGTGGCTTGAGCACAAGCAAACTTAGTACAATTAAATGTATTTGCATAGGAAGCTATGAAACATAAAGGCTACTTCGTTATTACAAATTAGTTATGTTTATTTTGAGCCAATTAGAAAATTCAGTTTATGCATTGCATATATTACAATTTATTCAATAACAAAGAAAAAAAGAAAGCCCTTTCATTTTGGATATCTTTTTTTATTGAGTTCTACATAATATCCATCAATACAGATGAAAGATTACATAGCTGCAGTGTTTAGCTTTGATTTTGAAACTGAAACATTTTTCTGTAATTTCTTGCCAAGAGCATCATACAGACTAACCTCAATGGTTGTTAACATAACTCTTTATTAAGAATCAAATTAAAAATTTTGAGAAATTGTTGCAGTTGTGGATCAAACCTTTCTTCTGATAATTGTAGGGTTCAGTGGTGGGAAGGAATTCAAAGAAGAATTTGTTAGACACTGCTCATGTGACGTTAATGTCTAAAATGTTTCCTTAACAAAAAACCTGTGAGCTCTTGTTAGTGTGTGGGAACTTCTTACTGAGAAGAAAGTAAAACCTTGTCATTAACAGACATCTGTTGTGGATTTAAGCCTGGTTTTTATAACTAACAAAGAGCCAGGTATGAAAATGAGGTTTTCTCTGCAAACGTTCATTATCTGTCAAGACTTCTAAAAAAAGGGTTGGTAATCTTGCACTTTATTTAGCAGCTGCAGTTCAGTTATTTAAATCCATTTACACATATGAACATGTAGCTAAAGTGAACAGTGTAAAAAAGTATTGTGACAGACTATAGGAGGTTACAAGGAGGTACTCAGGAGTTCTTTTCCAGAACTACAATTTAACAAACAAAAAAAAGACTGTAGAAGAGGAAAACCGATATAGTCTGGTTTTGGAGTAGATTGGAACAGATAGTGCCAAAAACCGAAAGTCTATAAACCCAAACTTAACACTATTAAACCTTTGACAATTCTGTGGGTTTTAAAAATAAATAAAGAGTGGGTTGTATATTATCTGGAATGTTTTCTCAGTTGGATGGCATTCTGGTTAGAGCTACAGCTTCACAGCTCTGGTGCTGGGTTCAATTCCTGTCTGGGGCACCTTATTTAGAGTTTTCACTTTTGTGTAGTTTTCCCCTGTCTGCTCTTTCCGATTTCCTCCTACTTCCAAATACATGCTGGTTAAGTTAGGCTGGTTTGGTGTCTCTAATCTGTATCTATGAACTTGTGGGTATGTGTCCAGCAATAAACTGTTGGCTCATCCAGGTTGAAGTCTTTCTAAGCAGCTTTCTGATAATGGATGGATTTTCTTACATAATTGTTGGTGTTTTCTTTTCTTTAAATGATAAATAGCAGACTATTATTGAATGTTACTATTCTATAAATACAGATCACAAATACAATTTTACATACATTTTTCATACAATGTTATGGATGAAGTGAAAAATTTAGAAATAATACACAACTTATTTTATTTTCAGTTTGCTATACCTGTACACTTTTGCAAGATTTAAGAACATAATGGCATACTGTTGTAAAAATCTTAGGAGGAAAAAAAAACATTTATTTTTAAATATATTTCCCCGAGGGATTTATTTGGAATAATTTACAGCTTGGTAATCACGCTGGTATATCCATGCAGTCACGGATAATTTGGGTTTCTGTCAAACATATTTTTAATTGCTGTAAGTATGACACTGAAGTCACAAGTGTGAGATTCAATGCACATCTAAAAATAACAAAGCTCTTTGAGAAGTTTTAACATCTCTTTTTTTTTTTTTGGTGACAGCAACTGAAGTTCATGCACACCCCTCACCAGTTCCTTCTGCTCAGCAGTCCGCCGGCCAAAGAATCCAATTTCAGAGCTGCCAAAAAACTCTTCGGGAGTACCTTCGCATTTCAGTGGGTTTTCCTACCTTTCTCTTTTGGACCTGTCTCCAAAGAATTGATTCACCATTGTTTCAATTGCATTTTTTTTTGTTTTGCAAAATCAAAATAACTTTGTGTAACTTTTTTATGCATATTTAAATACTTTAAGTTCATTATCATCAGATTTCTCAGATTTTCTACAAATGTCAACAATATTTAAAAAAAACAACTAACATTTTGCTAAGCACGAAGCTTGCTCTTCACTGATTAACCCACATCTCGGCAATTTGAGATGACATACAGTATCCTTAAAGAAATGTCTATAGTAATATTATTAGAACAGAAAAGCTTCTTCTGATTCTCCCTGGAGAAGTGCATCTATTTTGCTTGAAGGTCACAGGGTTTGCTTTACGATCAAGATTGATCTACCTGAAAAGATATTATACTAATATCTTTATTAAATTAAACTACCTGAAAAGAAAAGCATTTTCCAAAAATTGGACTGTACACATTGATGTGTGGTACAGTTGCTTAGAGCCAAGACTCTTTTGAATAAAGCTCTTCTGTAAGACTTTTCTGTCACCTTTTGTCTAATTATTCAACAATACTTGTTACTCATACTATGATGATCAGCGTTATAAGCTGAGGATTTGCATGATGCAGAGGAATAGGCAGCTGTAAATGAACACAAGGATATGTACGTCTTGTAAATTATACCTTCAAGCAAGATTTTCATTGTAAAGTCTTTCAAATCAGCCTAAAAAAGTAGTTGCATGCAAGAGCAGTTGCATCATGATAAGTTATGATAACATGATAACTTGTTTGGCCTGCACTGTCAACTGACCTTAATCCTATAGACCTCTGGTTATGGGGATGAATACAGGATCACATGTACTGGACCAGTATGTCGTATGGCCTTGATTAACACGCTGTGCTTGCAATTGAAGGAGACATGATTATATGACCACTTTGCAACCTCTTGACATGTCTAAGCTCAATTCAGTATTGTTTTTTCCACTGCTAATTGTACATCCTTAACTCCATATACTTATATGTGCCCTGTGATATCCATTACATAGCTACTTAAATTGTCCTCTTATTGACTGCAATACTTTCACAACTGACATTCTTTAGAAAAAAAATATTTTGATTTGTTTTCTATTGTTTTCTGTTTTTCAGTGGTTCACACATAGAGAACTGGCACTCCATACTGAGGAATGGTTTAGTAGTTGCATCAAACACAAGACTACAGGTAAAATAGTGCTTTCATAAATGCCTGAATATCAGTAAAACCCAGTAAAATCATTTTTATTGAAAGTTACAAGCATGTTTATACATAGGGGCAGAAAATGAGAAAAGAGATGGACAGTGCATGCAGAAACTGACAATGTATAGCATGTACAATTATAGCGTTTAGCATGATGTTATCACAAAAGTGAGAATGATACTGTTTTTAGGTTTTTCATCTTGACTATGTTCTTTTTTCCCCATAGTAAGATAACAGCTTAATGTTATTGTCAGATGGATAATTGTCTGCTACCTCAGATTACCAGTATTGTAATCATTTCCGTTTTTAGAATAAATTGATCAAGGCCTCTACTTCAGGATTGTCCTTGTACAGTATGTGCATCCCTTTATCTTTGGAATGTTTTTACTGAGTATAGAACAAGACTAGATACTGTACAAGTAATATTTTTTAATTGACCAGTAGATACAGTAACTGATTTAACAGTTGATATCTGAGCACAGTGTCTTCTTTATTAAGTGTTATATTATATATGTAAATTTACAATGATAAGCCAGAAATTAACTTGATTTGCAACAGTTGTAAATGTATTTATAGCAAAACAAACTAACAGCTGTACATGGTCTGTATTTATACTAAGCTATAAAATACATTTTTTAACAATTTTTTAAATTTGGATCGGCAGGAAATAAATGAAAAAACCTGATTTATGATTAAAGTGTTCAAAACTCATCACTGTTTTAACCGACTGCCTTTTCAGTTCAGATTTTTCCTTTCCAACATACATCATTTACAACTGCCCATATTCACTAAATGAATGCACACTGTCCTAATTTCTAATTTATTCCAGCAAAGGATGCAGAGAAAAAATGTAATTATTGGAACAAGGCAAATCTTTGCAGGCAACATTTGAATTTTAAAAGTTTAATGTAAATTATAGATATGCCACTGCTTATCGAGAATTGGATGCAAGGAGGTTTGGGGTACCTATTCATATGAGAATAAATCTATTTTTTAGAGAACAATGAGAAGCAATTATTATAAGAGAATTTAAATTTAGGTCATACTGGAATGTGTTGATAATGGATGCTCTAATCCTTTTCAAAACAAAAGTGTAACTAGGGCACACTATAAAGAATGCAGGTAAGATAATTTGAATAAAACTCAAAATTTTACAAACTCCTTTGTGGAGTTTATTTTGTAGATAGCAATACACCAATGCTTTGTCATTCACTTTAAAAAAAATCATTTAAATGTATTCCTATTTTTCATGTCAGGTATTATACAACACCAGCTGTGTGCAAACTAAACATGCCAAAAAATGCTGACAAAACACTCATCATAAGTTAATTGTTTTGTAGATTTGACATCTCCTGAATTATTATCTCATTCTGTCTAGCGAATGGGGAGTTTTTCTCAATTTAAAGTGACTAAATTTTAGCTTTTTGGCTGTGTGATTCAATTTTAAATTTAAAGCTGTCTCATATAATTTCATTTAAATACAGTGATAGAGATGCATGTTTTAACCTTTGAAGAAATTAAAATGTATTAAATGTTTGTATTCTAAGAAATATTGAATTTTCAGGCCTTAGTCTAGTAATTATTTTAATTATTTTATTTAAATTGCAGAGAACTCAGGTGCACTTAGGTAAAATAGGCACCTGTTTAGATAAGAATAGATTAATATAAAAACTATATTAAAGTATTTTAAGCACAGCAAAAATGTGCATGTCAGAAAGGAGCAAGCCCAGGTAATGTATCTGCATTCAGTCATGTTACTTTATGTTGGTACTTCTCATAATAATTTAGAAAAGTGTAAGATTTTTTTATTCATTTAACTTTCAGGACTTATTTAGAAATACTTATCATACTGTAGGCATAGTCAAGTAGAACTTTTATCATAAACCAGCAGCAAATCTCTTAAGAGTGCAGGTAATTGAGTATAGATGAACTGAGTATTTAAAGTCCTAAAGCAAACATCAGACACTGAATACACGCTCAGATGAACACCTGCATGTCTCCTTGATTCACACAGTTACTTTTACAATGTATTTATCGATTGTATTTAACTTTCAAGAGATACCTGGACAAATCAAAATTCCACTTCAACTGAAATAAAGAATAGTTCAATTGCTGAGTTAAGATATATATTTATGAAGTTAAAATGTAACAGTATCTAAGAGACTGTTGCTTTTATTACTGAAAAAGACAACAGAAAGCACATTTTCGGAGAATTGAGTAATCAATCAAGAGACTGTTCTAATGTTCCATTATGATTGTGTAGCTCCATGGAGCCATCTATGGAAGTGGAATCTATCTCAGCCCATTGTCAAGCATTTCCTTCGGTTACTCAGGTTGGTATGATGAAGCTTGTCCTTTGACAAATCTGGGAATACAGGAACATAATTCTGTATTGACTGTTAAGTTACTGGTGTTATATACAAGTTTAGCAAGTTTAGCAGTTTAATCTGTCAAGACCAAACTGTTAGTTTTTGAATGAAAAACATTGGGATACATAAATAACGTGTTTAGTGACACTACTTCACAAAAGAAAGATTTAAGTCACACACTGGAGTGTGTGATAAAAATGATTTATTTTCATTATTAATGGACATCAATTAAGAAATGAAATTATGGAGAAGCTGTGGATCTTGACAGAACACGATTAAGTGTGGTTAATTTTGATATTTAAGTAATGTGTGTTTTAATTTTCTATTAGCTTTGATTTTGAAAATGCTCCTTATGAACTTGTAGGGATGAACAAAAAGCAGCAGAAAGTGACTTCTAAGGATGACACTGCATCAAACAGTAAGGCCAATGTGAATGGACAGGTGAGATAAAGTGAATACATATTTATATGTAACAGTTCATTGGGAGAAGAGTGCAGAAATTCAAGCCCCATTCACTTTTTTATTTATACATACATTTTTAAGATGCATCTAAATTTGATGACTGATGATTTGAGGCATCAGATTTAGTCATTCTGGGTGTGTTCACAGTATCGATGTCAGTAGTTTGCTCAAAATAGGCACCTGATCTATTAGAGTGTTGTGAAAATGAGCAGATGGATGCAAGTCTTTTATGTCTCAGCCAGACTGTGTAGATACTTTTCAAAGGTGATGTAACAGTTTTTCTTTTCCTTAAAGATGCAGTACTTACTACTGTATCTTCATGTATACATACAGTATCTTTCTAAAAAATTATGTTTTTAGTATAGTATTTGGTATTAACACTGTACATTTGGCATACTGTCTTCTGGAGCATGTTGTGTGGAACTTCAATCCATTTTGCCCGCTTTGTGTCTCCAGGAATGGGCACTAGCAGTAGAGCCTGAGCCCAAATAAACTGATTATTTTTATACTCTCTTTCTGTGTGTAATGAAAGCTCTATCACTCTAAGCAAGATTCTCAAATTGTAAATTAGTTTGCAATTAATTTTGCAGCTCCATGTTACCCAGTGCTTCTATAGATATTTAACCATTGCTTAATGAGATCAGCTCTCATTTTAACTGATCTTCTTGTTCTGTTTGTTTAAATGTATTGGAATATGTACTTACTTTCTGCTATTTTGTTGCACAGTCACAGAAAAAGGGACAGCATCCACAGTTTTTGCAAAGCCGTAATTTGAAGTGCATAGCCTTATGTGAAGGTATGTTCGTGTTTCAGTCTTGATTTTACATGTAGTTTCTAATTGGATTTTATTAATTTAAAGGAAAAATAAATAAATGAATTTATTATAAAGGAAAAATAAAGTCATTGAATAAATGAATTATGTTTTTTTTGCAGTTATTACTTCTCCTGATCTGCACAAGCATGGTGATATCTGGGTAGTTCCAAACACAGATCATGTCTGTACCAGATTTTTCTTTGTGTAAGTAATGTGTTACTGAGATTTATTCATCTTCCTCACAATAGATAAAACCAAAGTAGGTTGATTTACTTGCAGGGTGAACCCAAGCAATGCCTGCAGTATTCTTTAATCATTTTTTAAATCATTTTATTTTTTAATCATGCCTGTTATTCACACTAATCTACAGTGGTGCACATAAGAAAAAAATGCTCAGTTCACTGAATTAAAAAAAACATAATTTAAAATAGATATCAAACAATAACCCAGAAATTGTGGAAAAAAAACTCCAAGCAATCATCATCACACAAATTATGCATTGGATATAAAGTCCTTCAGTTCAGTGTCATATGCACAAGTGCAATTAAATGTGTATTTGCATGCATTTGTATTTGCTCCAATACAAAGACATTAAGGAAACACCAAAAACAAAAAAAGTTAAATAACATACATCTTAGAAAAAAAACATCAGTGTGAGCCAGTGGTAGGGGTAGAGTTCAGTAATCAAGCTCAGTCTCAAAGGTCATGTCAAAGTTGATACATTGACATGACAAGCCCCTGTAAAAAGCTCAGCCACTCTTCATCTGCAACCTTGGCATAAGTATAAGGTTGGCTGATTTCAGATGTCTCCTATTGATGATATTGGTGAGTTTGTCCCACAGATGTTCATTTAGACTCTGGTCGGGAGAAAAGCCTGGCAATGTTAAGACCATTGTTTTCTTGAAGTCATGCCTTTATAATCCTATTACTGTAGTAACAGGTTGTTTCTGATGGAAAATGGAACAATTCCAGATTGTGTTTTCAGTAACAGGAAAACAGTTGGTTCAAGGACTTCATCACTGTATCTCAAAGTAATAAGACTTCACACTTCACCAAAATGTTCTTGTATTAAAGCAGATTCCTTCCCATGTTTTTCTCCACTCTACTAGTTGGCTTGAACAACACAGCAGTTACCAAAATGCTTACATAGCATCTTCACAAACAAGAGAAGGCCATTTGGCCCATCTAGTTATTCTGATTGCTTTAGATATTTCATGTGGTGATTATGTGAGAAGCCAGGGTTCAGACATCAACATGGCTGGATAGCTTGTTCCACTTACAGAACCCACACCGTTAGAAAGTGCTTCTTATTCTAAGTTAAGTCTACGTAAGTACAATTGTAGTTTCCACTTGTGTGCTTTGGTTTTGATCTTCACAGTTGATCCTACAGTACATCGAGTTGACTTGAAGGATTTTAAATGCTTGCTTGAGGTCCACTTTTCTTTTTCATACTATAAAGGTTCAGGTCTTTTAGCCTGTCAGTGTGAGACTTTCATTTAAGACTAGCAGTGTATCTGGTTTCTCTTCTCTCTTGTGATTCCAGAGCAGCAGTATCTTTTATGTAATATGATAACACCCATTGTACACAATATTCTCAATGTCTTAAGTCTTATTAGCTACATTGTGGTCACACAATGGAAAAAACAGTATTTGTGGATAAGTAAAACACTCCCACTGCCACTACCTCAGATGTGTATGATGGATTCTATGCTACTTATTTTAGCTAATATTTCCTTCTGGAAATTTTCGTGCTGTAGCCACCGCTGTCTGAAACTATTACATACAGTTGATGGATCAAATTTATACATGTGACACTCCAGGGACAATGTGGTGACCCTCTGTTTTCTGGGATGCAGTGTGTCCCTCACAGAACGGTTTTATGGTTTCTCTATTCAAGTCTGCTAATTGTTGAGGTAGAACATCTCATTCTCCAGACAGCTTTTCTAGGTAGGCTGCATTCTGGGGATCTGCTATCCAATTCATGGAGTACATGAATTAAAAAAAAAATGTCATCACTTGAAGGGATACAGTACATTTCATATATTGCTTCCTGTTAGGGTACTGTTATTTTGGAGTAAAGCGGAAACTTTTTAAAAATCTTCCTCTTTTTAATGTTTAAAACAATGCTATCCTTGATGCTATGCATTTTTTAAAGTTATTTTAAAATTTCAATACAATAATGTTAGGTTCGCATTTAAAAAGTCACAGCTAAGTACACATATTACAGCCCTTTCAAAAAGCTGTCTTACCATACAACAGCCCACACACACTCAGTTATATGATGCTCCCTTGTATATAAATATACTTTTCTAAATTTTCTTTTGCTTATTTCCATCTGACATATACAGTACTGTAACACTCCCTATTAATTATGAATCAACACTAAAATATTTACTATAAACAAAAGGTGAAGATCCATTGACTGATATGGATGAAGTCTGGGTAAAGTTACCAAAGCTTATCTGGATTATGTTACCAAGACTGGACCTGAGGGGTTGATGACTCAGTTGGGAGAATAACTAAAATGTGAACAAAAACCTGTTTGTTTCTATTATTTTTTTATAATTTGTTTGTTTTTATTTTTTTCTGTTTTTTTTTATCATACACACTTTTACAATATTTTTATTTAAGCTATTTTCACAGCTGTCAACAAGTGTTACATGTATTAATAACATTAATTTAAATATGAACTGGTCATTAGAAAATGTGAAATTAAGACTCTGGGACTGAGAAATGTTCATAAGTTACCAATATTTATGTTCAAAAATATAAATTGATAAATGTAGCTTCAATAAATCACCTTGGATAAAGCATCTGTTTATGAAAAGAATAATACAAGTGAATTAATAACCTAAAGTTCGGGGATGTATTCCTTTGAAGTAAAATCATCTGTACTTGTCTTTCAGATATGAAGATGGGCAGGTTGGCGATTCAAGCATCAACACGCAGGACCTCAGTATCCATAGGGAGATACTTCGAGTCATAGGCAATCAAACTGCAACGGGATAGAGAGAATCAGGATGAATTTGCTGCCTGAAAAACACTTTCTTCAGTTTCAAAGCTGGATTTTGATCTGAAAAAGTGAATCAATCTAATTTGTAACACATGAAACACTCTTATCAAACATTTGTATGTTTGAAATCTAAAATAAGAGCTACACTGTTTATACCCCTAGTACTTTAACAAAATCATTTATGTGAATGTGACTTAAGA